>NC_092111.1:11482143-11782143 GCF_045679555.1 Salvelinus alpinus
CTCTGGTGAAACAGCAAGAAATTATGTGCCTATAGCCGCATGCTGAACCCACTTTGTGTCATTCAAAGTCGGCCGTTTAATTTCAACAAAAGTTATTCATTCAAATTACATGCAGTGTAATACAGTGTAATTAGGAGTAAAGACGCAATGGGTTTATCCAGAGTGAGACAAATACCTTTTTTTTTTAACATGAGACACATTCTTTAAATTATAGGCCAATTTGTTATGAAAATTGTTGCATCATGGGAAATATTGGTTTATTTGTCAAAGTCAAAGCTACTGTTACATGATTGTACTGTAGCCTCATGATGTTTATTTTTCCTTCCTCTCGCCATGGTGCTGTCTATTCATAAAAAGGTAATGTTGTTATGTGGACACCGATGCAGTGTTTGTATTGGTTTGTTAACCCAAGCATATAGGATCGGCGTCCATTTCATCATTGAGTTATCCAGACTGATGGACAAGTTTGTGAGTGTAAACTCAACACAAGTGCCATTAAGGATGGAGAGCCATTTGCAGGCGGCAATAATGATATCAGTGACATGAGAGAAATGACTGTGTTTCGTCAAAGCCACCAGACCAGAAACTATCAGCAGCAGCCAGAGAGGGGGAGAGAGAGAGAGAAAGAGAGAGAGAAAGAGAGAGTAAATATCTGATGATCTGAATGCACTCTGAACATGAAAAACTGAAACCCTGTAGTGTACATTTGTATTTACAATTGGCCCGTATTTTAACAATTAAAGCGCCATAATTGCATAGCCTATTTAGAAAAGCACTATTTTATATGAGGGAAGCTATTACCAGGGTTATAATTGCAGAGTTACCTGGGGGAGCCGCTGGGCACTCCTAAAACAAATCAGGACATTCTCATAAGCAGAAGAATACTAAATACATCCTCATATTATAATAAGCATTACAAATCCATCCCACATATTCAGAGCACCCCAAGAGTGAATGATGCATCGAACACTGGTTACTGGTTAGTGTAACTTAGGTGGTTCGGTGAACTATGCTCATGTGATGATGAGTAACCTTGCTTAATGAGAAGACTTGTGTTAGCTCCCTGGGCTAATGCCTTGGCTTTAGCTCAGCAGGCTAAAATAGCCTTGTGGTGCAATAGCCACAATAGCCCATGTTTCTTTTATCATTTATGTTGAATAAGTAAGTAAATGAAATGCCCTCAACATGCTTAGACTGCATTCTGTTCTGCATCAGACTCTGCAATCTGCACAACAGCAATCTACTCAAAGCCAACCATCTAAGCCAACAGAGCAAGAGACTATTCTGTCACTCCATGAATGACAGTACAGTAGGTCTCAGGGAAGGTGACAGCACCGATATACTCCAGCCAAACATGCTACAGGCGAGGTTCACGTTCACCACACACTGGGCACTAGAATCTAGCTGCACAAATAACATCCCATTGCATTTTGCCAAACAGCTAAAGGGACTTGATCATCATGAGCCAAACAACTTGGTAACTTCACTGTCTGTTTCTTCTGGGATTGCTAAGGAGGAATAGATGGTGAATATTTGAAAACAGACAATTACGCTGAGCAGTGGGTCACTCAGTCAGCGCTTCTCTGGACCAAGAGCATCAGTGTTGGCAGCATAACTGCCCCCCCCCCTGCCATCCAACTGGCATCACTTGCCCTCTGAGGATCTTTCAAGGGGAAATGATCTGCCTCCTTATAGTTGTCCTAAAGAAAGCGACCAATCACCAATGTTCCTGTCTAAATTCACAGGGGCAAAACCGCCAATAAATATAATGAATCAAGATACATATAAGTTTATTAATTAATAGATGACTACATGATCAGCATGGTTTGGAACAGATCAATGGTTTACGGTTTACGCAGTTGACTTTATTCCCAATGAATGACGTTACTAAGTGTTGAAGAACACAAGTTAAAGCACAAGTCAGCCAACTCTACGAACCTACAGGAACTTCCATTTTCATCAACTTTCCTCAAGGTCCTGCTACATTGAAATGAATGTTCTCAATTATGTGTTTGTAACGTCGAGGGTCTACATGGGCCGCAAACGAATCCCTATGTTTATAAGAAAGCAATCACTAAATATTTAATGGCTCCCTTTGTTTGTCCTGTGGGAGGCGGGAGGAGGCCATGAACAGAAGGCGGGGAGAAGGTTCAAATTCATTTTCGGGAGGGTCACACAATCCGAAGAAGAGAAGCGACACCCAACTCCCAGATGGATTACAATGAAATCTAAATTGTTTTGCCCCATGTCCCACCCAAAAAGGTAGTGGGGAGGAGTCAAGGGCGTAAACATCACTTTTTTTTAGAAGACACATCTGCACACATCACATTTATGCGTTTAGACATACAAGTACGGGATTGCACGAGCAAACACACAGAAACACACAAACACATTATCTGTAGCCTGTATAGACTTCCGTACATGACTGACTGTGGACATTACTTTGTTCAGTAACCGACCTCAAACCCTTTTAGAACCACTTTAACCCAATACAGTCCTCATGTCTTCTCACTTGTAGGCTTATATGTAAATAAGACACAGTCAGACACTAGAGAGAAGAAGGGAATTGGGCTCCCCAGAATAACATCATCAGACAGACCACAGGCGGAGGGTGACACGGTGTGAATTAAATCACGCTGGCCAACGGCCTCCTTGAGTCCCTTATCCACAAATCAGAGGGACAGGATCACTCCACCCCTCACCCCCCACCCCCCGTCACCCTAGCAGAGATGTCAGTGTGCTTGAGTGTCGTTAGCCATCCTGAGCTAAATAAGGCTAACGAAGCTGTCACAGTTTTTTCGTATGAACTTGCATTTTAGCTGAACTATTTCTTTCTGATACATTTGGTATCATGTCTATATTACACTGATAAATGCCAAATGAAGAAGTGTAAACAGTGCAGTCCCAAATCAGATACATTCCCTGGTGATAGTTGCCTGCTTCATGCAAACCATAGACGTACAGTACCAGTCAAAAGTTTGGACACAACTACTCATTCAAGGGTTTTTCTTTATTTTTACTATTTTCTACATTGTAGAATAATAGTGAAGACATCAAAACTATGAAATGACACATATGAAATCATGTACTAACCAAAAAAGTGCTAAACAAATCCAAATAATTTATATTTGAGATTATTCAAAGTAGCCTGCCTTGATGACAACTTTGCACACTCTTGGCATTCTCTCATCCAGCTTCATGAGGTAGTCACCTGGAATGAGGAATGTTTTTCCAACAGTCTTGAACTAGTTCCCACATATTCTGAGTACTTGTTGGCTGCTTTTTCTTCACTCTGCGGTCCAACTCATCCCAAACCATCTCAATTAGGTTGTGGAGGCCAGGTCATCTGATGCAGCACTCCATCACTCTACTTCTTGGTCAAATAGCCCTTACACAGCCTGGAGGTGTGTTTTGGGTCATTGTCCTGTTGGATAAAAATGATAGTCCCACTAAGCGCAAACCAGATGGGAAGGCATATCGCTGCAGAATGCTGTGGTACTGTAGCCATGCTGGTTAAGTGTGCCTTGAATTCTAAATAAATCACCAACAGTGTAACCAGCAAAGCACCCCCACACCATCATACCTCCTCCTCCATGCTTCACGGTGGGAACCACACATGCAGAGATCCTCTGTTCACCTACTCTGCGTCTCACAAAGACACGGCAGTTAGAACCAAAAATCTCACATTTGGACTCATCAGACCAAAGGACAGATTTCCACCGGTCTAATTTCCATTGCTCGTGTTTCTTGGCCCAATCAAGTCTCTTCTTATTATTGGTGTCCTTTAGTAGAGGTTTCTTTGCAGCAATTCAACCATGAAGACCTGATTCACGCAGTCTCCTCTGAACAGTTGATGTTGAGATGTGTCTGTTACTTGAACTCTGTGAAGCATTTATTTGGGCTGCAATCTCAGGTGCAGTTAACTCTAATGAACGTAGCCTCTGCAGCAGAGGTAACTCTGGGTCTTCCTTTCCTGTGGTGGTCCTCATGAGAGCCAGTTTCATCATAGCACTTGATGGTTTTTGGGACTGCATTTGAAGAAACTTTCAAAGTTCTTGAAATGTTCGAGATTGACTGACCTTCATGTCTTAAAGTAATGATGGACCGTTGTT
This sequence comes from Salvelinus alpinus, assembly GCF_045679555.1. Lineage (NCBI taxonomy): Eukaryota > Metazoa > Chordata > Actinopteri > Salmoniformes > Salmonidae > Salvelinus > Salvelinus alpinus. The sequence continues at coordinate 11,486,256 of NC_092111.1, forward strand.
TCTCTTTGCTTATTTGAGCTGTTCTTGCCGTAATATGGACTTGATCTTTTCCAAATAGGGCTATCTTCTGTTTACCACCCCTACCTTGTCAACTGATTAGCTCAAACGCAATAAGAAGGAAATCAATTCCACAAATTAATTTTTAACAAGGCACACCTGTTAATTTAAATGCATTCCAGGTGACTACCTCATGAAGCTAGTTGAGAGAATGCCAAGCGTTTGCAAAGCTTTCATCAAGGCAAAGGGTGGCTACTTTGAAGAATCTCAAATATAAAATATATTTTATTTGTTTAACACTTTTTTGGTTACTACATGATTCCATATGTGTTATTTCATAGTTGTGATGTCTTCACTATTATTCTACAATGTAGAAAATAGTTTAAAAAAAAATGTTTACCTTAAATGAGTAGGTATGTCCAAACTTTTGACTGGTACTGTATATCATCAGGAGTGTTGTAGCCCAGAAATGGAACAATAAAGATCTGAGCAGAACTAAAGCTGTCTTTCAAGCCATGCCATTTGCCACATCCCAACTGTGAAAAACTTAACATATCACTTCAAAATGCATGGAACTGTTACAAAAAAGTGGACTGGTGGACCTCTGTGGTATGGCTTCTCCCTCGATCCATATTCCTTTTTCAACATTCACAGTGTGTGAGAACCCTTGGATGCGGATCAGTTGACTCTCCATCTAACGCTTTGAGAGCTGCATGTAGTTACAAACATGGGTCCCTATATCCAACCAAAAAGATACTTGCTCACATGCACACCATTTCTCTCTGACAGACATAGAATGCCATTACTCACGTGCACAGTGACACACACTTCCTTCTTCTTGCATGTACACGGCGATATGTATTCTAATGCACACTCTCCCTTTCACATACATATACAGAGCCCATCTCTCTCTCTCTCTCTCTCTCTCACACACACACACACCCCCCCCCCCCCTCCCCAAATCCTATTTTGTTTTAATATCTCACAGATGCTCATATGCAATAACCAACCCGCATTTCCCCCCAGGTTCTCGCTGTTCATATGCGAATAAGGCCCGTTTATTGCGTCTTTATTGTAATTCCAATCAGATTCCAGATCAGTTTCTCTATTTACTGACTTTCTCATAGTCACTGCACTTGTACTGGGGGTCACCTTGAAGGCAGAGCATGCCTCAAATGGAACAAACACTCAACAAAAAGGAAAGGTTTTCCGATGACATTTAAGGTGACGATAATTGGGGTTTGTCATCTGCATTTGGTGTGGAGGTGGTTGATGGGGTGTTGTGCTCGACACAACATCATGAAACATAGTACAGCTCAAAGTCCTCTGAAAGAGGGTCCCCATGCAAGACTTGTATTGGTATTGTAAGATTCTTAGCTGGGTCTCAGTGTTTCTCCTAAGAGGAAATGTCCCTCCCACTGTCAATATCATGTGGGCTAAAGGCTGTAGATGCATGCGCTTAACTCGGATTTTGGCATAAATCACGCATTGATGTCAATGGAAGATCTGTGCGAAAACTCAAGTTACTCAAACAGATCTCCAGTTAGGATTGAGGACTACGTGATTAGCACAGGAGGTTGGTGGCACCTTAATTGGGGAGGAGGAGCTTATGGTAATGTCTGGAACGGAATAAGTGGAATGATATCAAATACATCAAAAACATGGTTTCTACTGGTGACTAGCTAAGGTCTAGGGAGGGGTGGCAACAGAGTGGTGGTTGGTCAGGAATGGGGTTAGGGCGGGGTGTTGTAAATGAGGCCAGGGTTGTTGTTACCGACCCTTAGTGTTGACCTAACCCTTCGATCCACCGCTGCCCCTGACAGTACAGGAGGGGAAGCAAAATACAACCAACGCCTGGACATGTCTAAAATAATTAAGGGAGATTTGTATACTGAATCTCTGTGTGTTTGTGTGGCTGTGTGAAACTGTGTGACTGTGTGTATGAGACTGTGTAACTGTGTGTGACTGTGTGCGTGTCTGTTCTCCTGCCCTCCAAACCTCAACAGAGTGAAAACGAGGGGATTGAGAGGCATCCCCGATCTAAGCCCGTTAAGAATGGAGAGACATGCAATACCCCCACGAACTCAAACGTGTGACACGTTTGCATGTGAGAAAGGGTGGGAGAGAAGTAAACTCTTCGAAACCGAAGTAGTCACCTTAGTATTCACACAAGGGATTCGCTATTTCAGTGCATTTGATTTAAGTTCAAGAGGGCAAGCGATGGAGCTACCTCAGCATGTTTCTATCTCGGGGTCAAACGTGCTTTCTGTCTCCCACTATTAACCTCGTTTCCTTTTGCACACTCATCATGTTCGATATTACAGTACGTCACAATAATCCACCATACCTGTCCAGACCACAGCCAACCGCTTGACCAGTGACCACCCACTACCAAATCAAATCAAAATATATATATATATAGCCCTTCTTACATCAGCTGATATCTCAAAGTGCTGTACAGAAACCCAGCCTAAAACCTCAAACAGAAAGCAATGCAGGTGTAGAAGCACGGTGGCTAGGTAACACTCTAGAAAGGCCAACACCTAGGAAGAAACCTAGAGAGGAACCAGGCTGAGGGGTGGCCAGTCCTCTTCTGGCTGTGCCGGGTGGAGATTATAACAGAACATGGCCAAGATGTTCAAATGTTCATAAATGATCAGCATGGTCAAATAATAATAATCACAGTAGTTGTCGAGGGTGCAACAAGTATGTCTACCGCTCCTGCTGTCTCTAGAAAGTTGAAAACAGCAGGTCTGGGACAGGTAGCATGTCCGGTGAACAGGTCAGGGTTCCATAGCCACAGGCAGAACAGTTGAAACTGGAGCAGCAGCACGGCCAGATGGACTGGGGACAGCAAGGTGTTATCATGCCAGGTAGTCCTGAGGCATGGTCCTAGGGCTCAGGTCCTCCGAGAGAGAGAACGAAAGAAAGAAAGAGAGAAAGAGAATTAGAGAGAGCATACTTAAATTCACACAGGACACCGGATAAGACAGGAGAAGTACTCCAGATATAACAGACTGACCCTAGCCCCCCGACACATAAACTACTGCAGCATAAATACTGGAGGCTGAGACAGGAGGGGTCAGGAGACACTGTGGCCCCATCTGATGAGACACCCGGACAGGGCCAAACAGGCAGGATATAACCCCACCTACTTTGCCAAAGCACAGCCCCCACACCACTGGAGGGATATCTTCAACCACCAACTTACCATCCTGAGACAATTCCGAGTATAGCCCACAAAGATCTCCGCCACGGCACAACCCAAGGGGGGGCGCCAACCCAGACAGGAAGTGCACGTCAGTGACTCAACCCACTCAAGTGACGCACCCCTCCTAGGGTCGGCATTTGAGGCTTCACAGGTAACCGGTTGAGGCTTAACTGACCAAATCTCACTTGACTTTTCCAGAAAATTCCAATTATCTCCAACATCTTGCACAGAACCACCCTGGTTTTGGAGATAAATCATTGAAGCATATGGGTTTGGGGAACTTTATGCTAAAAGGGTCAGTCAGAGGTTACAAATGGGTCAGAGGTTACAAATGGGTTAGAGGCTACAAATGGGTAAGAGGTTCAAATGGGTCAGAGGTTACCAATGGGTCAGAGCTTACAAATGGATCAGGGTCCTAATGACCGAAGGTTTAACCTCTCTTGGGTAGGGGGCAGTATTTTGACGTCAGTATGAAAAGCGTACCCAACGTAAACTGCCTGTTACCCAGGCCCAGAAGCTAGGATATGCATATAATTGGTAGATATGGATAGAAAACACTCTAAAGTTTCTAAAACTGTTAAAAGTATGTCTGTGAGTATAACAGAACTGATATGGCAGGTGAGACCCCGAGGATAAACCATCCCCCCAAAAAAGAATTTCAGCCTACAACTATTTTCAATGACTATCACTTTAATTATAAGGCCAAGTCCTCCCAGATTGCAGTTCCTAGGGCTTCCACTAGATGTCAACAGTCTTCAGAAAGTGTTTCAAGCTCGTTTTTGGAAAAATTTGCCTTCCAAGCGCGTTCTTTGGTATTTTTCTCCGGTAAAGACAATAACGATTCTCCGTCTTAAATTTGATCGTTTATTTACATATTAGGGTACCTAAGGTTTGATTATAAACATTGTTTGACTTGATTGGAAAAGTTTATTAGTAACGATTGGGATTCATTTTGTATGCATTTTGATGGAGGGAAACTGGGTGGATTATTGACTGAAGCACGCCAGCTAAACTGAGTTTTTATGGATATAAAGAACGACATTATCGAACAAAAGGACCATTTGTGATGTAACTGGGACCTTTTGGAGTGCCAACAGAAGAAGATCATCAAAGGTAAGGCATTTTCTTTATATCGCTATTTCTGACTTTCGTGTCGCACCTGCCTGGTTGAAATATGTTTTTCATGTGTTTGTATGCGGGGCGCTGTCCTCAGATAATCGCATGGTGTGCTTTCGCCATAAAGCCTTTTTGAAATCTGACACCGCGGCTGGATTAACAAGAAGTTAAGCTTTTTTTTATGTATTACACTTGTGATTTTATGAAAGTTAAATATTTATAATACTGTAGTTTGAATTTCGCGCTCTGCAATTTCACCGGATGTTGGCCAGGTGGGACGATACCTACGGTTAGGATTAGAGTGATAGGCTATACCATTCACCTCCTCTCAGGATCTGCCCTATCCATCGTCCTCCTGGTCCATTTTTTCATTTACTTTTCATCACTCATTCATTTCATCCCTTGATGTTTGTTTTTTAAAGAGGGAGATAGTAGCAGTGAGTGGGATTTATCGGTTAACCTCACCGAACCTCCAGTGGCTGACTGTGGATGTGACTGGCCTACTCCACAATGACACCGAAGGACTCATGGGTCATTTACGGGAGCAACTGTAGGGAGCCTGATTGGACTGAATAAAGAAGGAAATAACTGAGGGGAGCTAGAGAGAGACAGAGCGAGAGAGATAAAGAGAGAAAGAACAGAGCGAGAGAGAGAGAAAGCGAGAGAGAGAGAACAGAGCGAGAGAGAGAGAGAGAGAGAGAGAGAGAGAGAGAGAGAGAGAGAGAGAGAGAGAGAGAGAGAGAGAGAGAGAGAGAGAGAGAGAGAGAGAGAGAGAGAGAGAGAGAGAGAGAGAGAGAGAGAGAGAGAGAGAGAGAGAGAGAGAGAGAGAGAGAGAGAGAGAGAGAGAGAGAGAGAGAGAGAGAGAGAGAGAGGAAGAGGAAGAATAAATCATTAAAGAAAACAGTAACAGAAACCAGGCGAAATGGAGTTAATGACTACTGAACAGAGGGGACGTGTGAAGGTGATGAGAGAAGCATATAGCATACATCAGAAAGAGTTTGGGGGAGTCGGTTAGGAACTGAACCCAAAGGGAGAAATTAGGTTTGGTAACATCAGCATATATTCTCCATTAAGACTTACATGAGATTACAAACTTCACATGAGGCACAACCATAATTATAAGGGCTTCTTGGTGTGTTGCCATGTCAGCTACAGTAGCATGAGCACATACACACACACACACACACACACACAGTTCGGGGAATATCACTAGTGGAAAGTCGTTCCTAAACAGTGTGACGCTGCCATAACAATACCATCACATAAGACCGAGAAGCCGGGGAACTCACTCGATCCTAATTAGGGACGACATGTAATAAGGATAATCATTATTTCAGCAGTAAGAAGAATGATAATTAGTCCTATTTTGCATTTCTGCTCTCAGAGTAATGAGGCCCCACATGGCTAGCTTCTATGGTAACCAGACCGAGGGGGTGAACTTCAAACAGAGAAACTTTTCAAGGTGAGGCAGAATGGAAGGCTCAGGCCCTTTCTTCCTGTTCTTCTTACGGCCCACCAGCTACCCATATGGTGTGATGAGGAGACAGGAACAGTTGGGTGGACACACTGAAGGGCGTATCACTGAGGGGAAAGTCTTTCTTCCTTTCATATTCTCCTCCATTTTTTACTTACATTTTTACCGGGGATAGTGCAAGGGTCATTGTAGCAAATGACTTAACTAGGGCTACGTTGCAATATCCACACATACCACTCAGAATGTTGCAATGTATTGGGCATGCATTAAAGGGTTGCCAGTTGATGTACGATGCCTCCTGGCAGCCATGTTGGAAGACCACCGCAATTATTTAGACAACAACAGCTGAGTGGCTACCCCAAGCTGCATGATAACAGTTCCTAAAACTAGTTGATTCATCACCACTGTACATTTCTGTGCAGTATTTGGTTGCTCTAACAAGGCAGTTTCATGATTACCCGCAATCATGAAACACCAAGGAGATAAGACTCAAGAACTGTCATAAAAGCGAAGACACCGCTTTGAGCGTCAAGACCTGAACCCAGACTACTGTCAGTATAAGGTCTGCTCCTTCAAGACCTGAACCCAGACTACTGTCAGTACAAGGTCTGCTCCGTCAAGACCTGAACCCAGACTACTGTCAGTATAAGGTCTGCTCCTTCAAGACCTGAACCCAGACTACTGTCAGTACAAGGTCTGCTCCGTCAAGACCTGAACCCAGACTACTGTCAGTATAAGGTCTGCTCCTTCAAGACCTGAACCCAGACTACTGTCAGTACAAGGTCTGCTCCGTCAAGACCTGAACCCAGACAGCTTTCAGTTCAGGATCTGTTCCGATCATTTCATCACTGGTAAGTCTGATCGATGTTGAGTTTAGTTTAGCTGTTATGCTAACCAGGTGTTAACAACAAGACTAAGTTAGCCAACATTAGCCAGCTAGATAGCTTATAGTCTAGCTATTAGCATGTGTGGCTTGAGTTTCAAATTTTGGGAAGCTATTTTTTCATCATATAAATGGACCTTTATATCAAAGGATTGCATACATCTATCATCACATTTGCAGACTAATGCAAGCCTACTATTCCTAATGTGATGAGTAGATTGGATAGTCAATTTAGGCTATTAATGAACGCAAATTGGCATTTGGTATGTGAACCCTTTGCAATTACCTGGATTTCTGCATAAATTGGTCATAAAATTTGATCTGATCTTCATCTAAGTCACAACAATAGACAGACACGGTGTGCTTAAACTAATAACACACCATTTTATTGTATTTTTCTATATTGAATACATAATTTAAACATTCACAGTCTAGGTTCGAAAAAGTATGTGAACCCCTAGGCTAATGACCTCTCCAAAAGCTAATTGGAGTCAGGAGTCAGCTAACCTGGAGTCCAATCAATGAGACGAGACTGGAGATGGTTAGAGCTGCACTGCCCTATAAAAAACACTCACAAAATTTGAGTTTGCTATTCACAAGAAGCATTGCCTGAACCATGCCTCGAACTAAAGAGATATCAGAAGACCTAAGATTAAGAATTGTTTACTTGCATAAAGCTGGAAAGGGTTACAAAAGTATCTCTAAAAGCCTTGATGTTCATCAGTCCACGGTAAGAAAAATTGTCTAGAAATTGAAAAAGTTCAGCACTGTTGCTTCTGTTGACGGGTCTACGATACGTAAAACACTAAACAAGAACGGTGTTCATGGGAGGACACCACGGAAGAAGCCACTTCTGTCCAAAAAAAACATTGCTGCACGTCTGAAGTTTGCAAAAGAGCACCTGGATGTTCCACAGCGCTACCGGCAAAATATTCTGAGGACAGACTAAACTAAAGTTGAGTTGTTTGGAAGGAAGGAACATACACACTATGTGTGGAGAAAAAAAGGCACAGCACACCAACATCAAAACCTCATCCCAACTGTAAAGTATTGTGGAGGGAGAATCATGGTTTGGGGCTGCTTTGCTGCCTCAGGGCCTGGACAGCTTGCTATCATTGACAGAAAAATGAATTCCCAAGTTTATCAAGACATTTTGCAGGAGAATGTAAGGCTATCTGTTCGCCAAATGAAGCGCAACAGAAGTTGAGTGATGCAACAGGACAACAACCTAAAACACAGAAGTAAATCAACAACAGAATGGCTTCAACAGAAAAAATACACCTTCTGGAGTGGCCCAGTCAGAGTCCTGACCTCAACCCAATTGAGACGCTGTGGCATGATTTCAAGAGACCGGTTCACACCAGACATCCCAAGAATATTGCTGAACTGAAACAGTTTTGTAAAGAGGAATGGTCCAAAATTCCTCCTGGCTGTTGTGCAGGTCTGATCCGCAAATAAAGAAAACATTTGGTTGAGGTTATTGCTGCCAAAGGTGGGTCAACCAGTTATTAAATCCAAGGGTTCACATACTTTTTCCACCCTGCGCTGTGAATGTTTACACTGTGTGTTCAAAAAAGACATGAAAAAGTATAATTGTTTGTGTGTTATTAGTTTAAGCAGACTGTGTTTATCTATTGTTGTGACTTGGATGAAGATCAGATGACATTTTATGACCAATTTATGCATAAATCCAGGTAATTCCAAAGGTTCACATACTTCATAGTTTCTTTCTTTTGCATGGGAATGTGGTCTACTACACTTTATATGATGGGAGAATCATAAAACACGGGACGAGATGTTAAAACTGTCCATTGTGCCAATAGATGGTATGCACTCACATGAGATTTGCCGTGATGTTGACAGAGTGGCATGGGAGGTTTATTTCTTAGACTGGGTTAAGATGTCAATTTTGGGACACATCCTCAGTAGTGTGCCTTCGAATCAGTGGGTGTTTCGGCCTTTAATCACTAAACACCCTCATCAAAGGTGGCCAGCTAAAGGGTGATCAAGCCTTAGCTTGTGTCCCATGCCCAATTAAGATTTCCCACGGGACTATGCAAGGCAGGGGCGTCCTCTTCCCTGAGCCAGCCCTACAGCTGACCGCATACCTCAAGACATTAGCTGACTCTTTTTTTAATAGGGTGGTAGCCTAGGCCTACTCTGACAACAGATCAATAAAAACGACCTTGTCTTGATTGCAACCATTTAATCTAGGCCTATGAATTGGGTTCATGGCTAGAAGGGATCCAGCTTTTGTCAAATTAACATCAAAAGTTTTTTTTTTTTTTTTGTATTTTAGCTAACCTTAACCCTTTTCCTAACCTTAGCCTAATTATCCTAACCGGCTATGTTAATAAAGTTTGGACACCTACTTATTCAAGGTTTATTTTTTATTTATTTTTTACTATTTTCTACATTGTAGAATAATTGTAAAGAAATCAAAACTATGATATAACTTATATGGAATCATGTAGTAGCCCAAAAAGATTAGATTCTTTAGAGTAGCCATCCTTTACCTTTGTCAGCTTTGCACACTCTTGGCATTCTCTCAACCAGCTTCATGAGGTAGTCACCTGGAATGCATTTCAATTAACAGGTGTGCCTTGTTAAGTTAATTTGTGGAATTGATTTCCTTCTTAATGTTGTGAGATGGAACATTTCAAGAACTTTGAAAGTTTCTTCATGTGCAGTCGCAAATACCATCAAGCACTATGATGAAACTGGCTCTCATGAGGACCGCCACAGGAAAGGAAGACCCAGAGTTAAGCTCTGTTGCAGAGGATAAGTTCATTAGAGTTACCAGCCTCAGATTGCAGCCCAAATAAATGCCTCACAGAGTTCAAGTAACAGACACATCTCAACATCAACTGTTTAGAGGAAGCTGCGTGAATCAGGCCTTCATGGTCGAATTGCTGCAAAGTAACCACTACTAAAGGACACCAATAATAAGAAGAGACTTGCTTGGGCCAAGAAACACAAGCAATGGACATTAGACCGGTGGAAATCTGTCCTTTGGTCTGATGAATCCAAAATGTGAGATTTTTGGTTCCAACCGCTGTGTCTTTGTGAGACGCAGAGTAGGTGAACGGATGATCTCCACATGTGTGGTTCCCACCGTGAAGGAGGAGGAGGTGTGATGGTGTGGGGGGGCTTTGCTGGTGACACTGCTGGTGATTTATTTAGATTTCAAGGCACACTTAATCAGCATGGCTACCACAGCATTCTGCAGCGATACGCCATCCCATCTGGTTTGCGCTTAGTGGGACTATCATTTGTTTTTCCACAGGACACTTTCAGGGTGTGTAAGGGCTATGTTACCAAGAGGGAGATGGATGGTGCTGCATCAGATGACCTGGCCTCCACAATCACCTGACCTCAACCTAATTGAGATGTTTTGGGATGAGTTGGACCGCAGAGTGAAGGAAAAGCAGCCAACAAGTACTCAGCATATGTGGGCATCTCCGCCATCTCCACCGACGGAGATGGAGGCCTTGCGACTTAGGTAACTTTGCGGTATTTTGTTTTTTTATGTATTCTTTTTTACATTATTAGCTCAGGAAATGTTTTGTGTCATTATATACTATTGGATATCAGAGCGGCGGTAACTTACCAGAACTACCAGCATTACGACCAGGAATATGACAGATCCTTTGTTCGCTCTCTTCAGGGCAATTGAACTGATTCCAGAGGCCAACCCAAAACATCGCCGGCGGAGGAGAGGCACTTGGAGCCGCCTGCTAGTTCGACTTAGGAGGCGCACACACCACCCACCGCTTCCGAGTATATTACTCGCTAATGTTCAGTCTTTGGAGAACAAAGTTGACGAGCTCAGGGATAGGATTTATTTCCAGAGAGACATCAGGGCCTGTGACATACTTTGTTTCATGGAAACATAGTTCTCTCGGGATATTCTGTAGAAATCGGTCCTGCCAGAGGGATTCTCAGTTCATCACGCAGACAGGAATAAATATATTTCCGGGAAGCAGAAGGGCGGAGGTGTGTGTTTCATGATTAACTACTCATGGTGTAATTGTAGTAACATACAGGAACTCAAGTCCTTTTGTTCACCCGATCTAGAATACCTCACAATCAAATGACAACCGTATTATCTCCCAAGAGAATTCTCCTCGGTCATATCCACAGCCGTTGATATCCCCCCTCAAGCCGATACCACGACGGTTCAAAGAATTCCACTGGACTTTATGCAAACTGGAAAACACATATCCTGAGGCTGCATTTGTTGTAGCTGAGGATTTTAACAAAGCAAATTTGAGGACTAGGCTGCCGAAATTCTATCAACATATCGACTGTTGTACTTGCGCATGTAAAACACTCAACCACTGCAATTCAAACTTCCGGGATGCTTACAAGGCCCTCCCCCACCCACCTTTAGGCAAATCTGACCACGACTCCATTTTAAGCTCCTCCCTTCATATAGGCAGAAACTCAAACAAGAAGTACCTGTGCTAAGGACTATTCAACGATGGTCTGACCAATCGGAATCCAAACTTCAGGATTGTATTGATCACGTGGACTGGGATATGTTCCGGGTAGCTGGCAAAAATAATTTAGATGAATACACTGAAACGGTGAATGAGTTTATCAGGAAGTGTATAGGAGAGCAGTGTAAAGTACCACAAATATATATGGCAGAATATAAACAGTGTAGTTTTTCACTCCGTAAGGCAATCAAACAGGTAAAACGTCAGTATAGAGACAAGGTGGAGTTGCAATTCAACAGCTCAGACACGAGACGTATGTGGCACGGTCTACAGACATGGGGGTACCACAGGGTTCAATTCTCGGACCGACTCTTTTCTCTGTATATACAGTTGAAGTCGGAAGTTTACATACACTTAGGTTGGAGTCATTAAAACTCGTTTGTCAACCACTCCACCAATGTCTTGTTTACAATCTATAGTTTTGGCAAGTCGGTTAGGACTCCAGACCTGACTGCCCTCGACCAGCACAAAAACATCCTGTGGCGAACTGCAATAGCATCGAAGAGCCCCCGCGATATGCAACTGTTCAGGGAAGTCAGGAACCAATACACGCAGTCAGTCAGGAAAGCAAAGGCCAGCTTTTTCAAGCAGAAATTTGCATCCTGTAGCTCTAACTCCAAAAAGTTCTGGGATACTGTAAAGTCCATGGAGAACAAGAGCACCTCCTCCCAGCTGCCCACTGCACTGAGGCTAGGTAACACGGTCACCACCGATAAATCCGTGATAATCGAAGACTTCAACAAGCATTTCTCAATGGCTGGCCATGCCTTCCTCCTGGCGACTCCAACCTTGGCCAACAGCCCCGCCCCCCCCGCTGCTACTCGCCCAAGCCTCCCCAGCTTCTCCTTTACCCAAATCCAGATAGCAGATGTTCTGAAAGAGCTGGAAAACCTGGACCCATACAAATCAGCTGGGCTTGACAATCTGGACCCCCTATTTCTGAAACTGTCCGCCGCCATTGTCGCACCCCCTATTACCAGCCTGTTCAACCTCTCCTTCGTATCATCTGAGATCCCCAAGGATTGGAAAGCTGCCGCGGTCATCCCCCTCTTCAAAGGGGGAGACACCCTGGACCCAAACTGTTACAGACCTATATCCATCCTGCCCTGCCTATCTAAGGTCTTCGAAAGCCAAGTCAACAAACAGATCACTGACCATCTCGAATCCCACCGTACCTTCTCCGCTGTGCAATCCGGTTTCCGAGCCGGTCACGGGTGCACCTCAGCCACGCTCAAGGTACTAAACGATATCATAACCGCCATCGATAAAAGACATTACTGTGCAGCCGTCTTCATCGACCTGGCCAAGGCTTTCGACTCTGTCAATCACCATATTCTTATCGGCAGACTCAGTAGCCTCGGTTTTTCTAATGACTGCCCTGCCTGGTTCACCAACTACTTTGCAGACAGAGTTCAGTGTGTCAAATCGGAGGGCATGTTGTCCGGTCCTCTGGCAGTCTCTATGGGGGTACCACAGGGTTCAATTCTCGGGCCGACTCTTTTCTCTGTATACATCAATGATGTTGCTCTTGCTGCGGGCGATTCCCTGATCCACCTCTACGCAGACGACACCATTCTATATACTTCCGGCCCTTCCTTGGACACTGTGCTATCTAACCTCCAAACGAGCTTCAATGCCATACAACACTCCTTCCGTGGCCTCCAACTGCTCTTAAACGCTAGTAAAACCAAATGCATGCTTTTCAACCGTTCGCTGCCTGCACCCGCACGCCCGACTAGCATCACCACCCTGGACGGTTCCGACCTAGAATATGTGGACATCTATAAGTACCTAGGTGTCTGGCTAGACTGCAAACTCTCCTTCCAGACTCATATCAAACATCTCCAATCCAAAATCAAATCAAGAATCGGCTTTCTATTCCGCAACAAAGCCTCCTTCACTCACGCCGCCAAACTTACCCTAGTAAAACTGACTATCCTACCGATCCTCGACTTCGGCGATGTCATCTACAAAATAGCTTCCAATACTCTACTCAGCAAACTGGATGCAGTTTATCACAGTGCCATTCGTTTTGTTACTAAAGCACCTTATACGACCCACCACTGCGACCTGTATGCCCTAGTCGGCTGGCCCTCGCTACATGTTCGTCGTCAGACCCACTGGCTCCAGGTCATCTACAAGGCTATGCTAGGTAAAGTGCCGCCTTATCTCAGTTCACTGGTCACGATGGCTACACCCACCCGCAGCACGCGCTCCAGCAGGTGTATCTCACTGATCATCCCTAAAGCCAAAACCTCATTTGGACGCCTTTCCTTCCAGTTCTCTGCTGCCTGCGACTGGAACGAATTGCAAAAATCTCTGAAGTTGGAGACTTTTATCTCCCTCAACAACTTTAAAAATCTGCTATCCGAGCAGCTAACCGATCGCTGCAGCTGTACATAGTCCATCTGTAAACTACCCACCCAATTTACCTACCTCACCCCCCATACTGCTTTTATTTATTTACTTTTCTGCTCTTTTGCACACCAGTATCTCTTCTTGCACATGATCATCTGATGATTTATCACTCCAGTGTTAATCTGCTAAATTGTAATTATTCGATTTATTGCCTACCTCATGCCTTTTGCACACATTGTATATAGATTCTCTTTTTTTTTCTACCATGTTATTGACTTGTTTATTGTTTACTCCATGTGTAACTCTGTGTTGTCTGTTCACACTGCTATGCTTTATCTTGGCCAGGTCGCAGTTGCAAATGAGAACTTGTTCTCAACTAGCCTACCTGGTTAAATAAAGGTGAAATAAAAAAATAAAAATAAAAAATCTACTGTGTGCATGACACAAGTACATTTTTCAACAATTGTTTACAGACAGATTATTTAACCTATATTTCCCTGTATCACAATTCCAGTGGTTGACTGACTTTAAACAGCTTGGGAAATTCCAGAAAATGATGTCATGGCTTTTGAAGCTTCTGATAGGCTAATTGACAATCATTTGAGTCAATTGAAGGTGTACATGTGGATGTATTTCAAGGCCTACCTTCAAACTCAGTGCCTCTTTGCTTAACATCATGGAAAAGTCTAAATATATCAGCCAAGACCTCAGAAAAAAAGTAGACCTCCACAAGTCTGGTTCATCCTTGGGAGCAACTTCCAAATGCCTGAAGGTACCACGTTCATCTGTACAAACAATAGTACGCAAGTATAAACACCATGGGACCACGCAGCCGTCACCCTGCTCAGTAACTTTTGTGTGAAAGGTGCAAATCAATCCCAGAACAACAGCAAAGGACCTTGTGAAGATGCTGGAGGAAACAGGTACAAAAGTGTCTATATCCACAGTAAAATGAGTCCTATATCGACATAACCTGAAAGGCTGCTCATCAAGGAAGAAGCCACTGCTTCAAAACCGCCTTAAAAGAGGGACTGGTGCACTTCAAAATAGCTGCCATCATGAGGAAGTAAAATTATGTGGATATATGGAAGCAACATCTCAAGACATCAGTCAGGAAGTTAAAGCTTGGTTGCAAATGGGTCTTCCAAGTGGACATTGACCCCAAGCATACTTCCAAAGTTGTGGCAAAATGGCTTAAGGACAACAAAGTCAAGGTATTGGAGTGGCCCTGACCTCAATCCCATAGAAAATTTGTGGGAAGAACTGCAAAAGCGTGTGCGAGCAAGGAGGCCTACAAACCTGACTCAGTTACACCAGCTTTGTCAGGAGGAATGGGCCACAATTCACCAAACTTATTGTGGGAAGCTTGTGGAAGGCTACCCGAAACATTTGACCCAAGTTAAACAATTTAAAGGCAATACTACCGAATTCTAATTGAGTGTATGTAAACTTCTGACCCCCTTGGAATGTGATGAAAGAAATAAAAGCTGAAATAAATCACTCTCTACTATTATTCTGACATTTCACATTCTTAAAATAAAAAGTGGTGATCCTAAGACAGGGAATTTTTACTAGGATTAAATTTCAGGAATTGTGAAAAACTGAGTTTAAATGTATTTGGCTAAGGTGTATGTAAACTTCCGACTTCAACTGTATCAACGATGTCGCTCTTGCTGCAGGTGATTCCCTGATCCACCTCTACGCACACGACACCATTCTGTATACATCTGGCCCTTCTTTGGACACTGTGTTAACTAACCTCCAAACGAGCTTCAATGCCATACAACACTCCTTCCGTGGCCTCCAACTGCTCTTAAACGCTAGTAAAACCAAATGCATGCTTTTCAACCGTTCGCTGCCCGCACCCGCCGGCCCGACTAGCATCACTACTCTGGACGGTTCTGACTTAGAATATGTGGACAACTACAAATACCTATGTGTCTGGCTAGACTGTAAACTCTCCTTCCAGACTCATATTAAACATCTCCAATCCAAAATTAAATCTAGAATCGGCTTCCTATTTCGCAACAAAGCCTCATTCACTCACGCCGGCAAACATACCCTCGTAAAACTGACTATCCTACCGATCCTCGACTTCGGCGATGTCATTTACAAAATAGCTTCCAATACTCTAATCAGCAAACTGGATGCAGTCTATCACAGTGCCATCTGTTTTGTCACCAAACCCCTTATACCACCCACCACTGCGAGCTGTATGCTCCAGTCGGCTGGCCCTCGCTACATATTCGTCGCCAGACCCACTGGCTACAGGTCATCTATAAGTCTATGCTAGGTAAAGCTCCGCCTTATCTCAGCTCACTGGTCACGATAACAACACCCACCCGTAGCACGCGTTCCAGCAGGTATATCTCACTGGTTGTCCCCAAGCCAACACCTCATTTGGCCGTCTTTCCTTCCAGTTCTCTGCTGCCAATGACTGGAACGAATTGCAAAAATTGCTGAAGCTGGAGACTTATATTTCCCTCACTAACTTTAAACATCAGCTATCTGAGCAGCTAACCGATCGCTGCAGCTGTACATAGCCCATCTGTAAATCGCCCACCCAATCTACCTACCTCATCCCCATATTGTTTTTATTTACTTTTCTTCTCTTTTGCACACCAGTATTTCTACTTGCACATCATCATCTGCTCATCTATCACTCCAGTGTTCATTTGATAAACTGTAATTACTTCGCTACTATGGCCTATTTATTGACTACCTCCTCACCCCATTTACACACACTGTATATAGACTCTTTTTTTCTATTGTGTTATTGACTGTACACTTGTTTATTCCATGTGTAACTCTGTGTTGTTTGTGTCGCACTGCTTTGCTTTATCTTGGCCAGGTCGCAGTTGTAAATGAGAACTTGTTCTCAACTAGCTTACCTGGTTAAATAAAGGTGAAATAAAAAATAAAACAAATAAAATAGGAGATGTCGTACCTACTGTGACGATTAAAACCTACCCTAACCAGAAACCGTGGATAGATGGCAGCATTTGCGTGTAACTGAAAGTGCGAACCACCGCATTTAACCATGGCAAGGTGACTGGGAATATGGCAGAATATAAACAGTGTAGTTTTTCACTCCGCAAGGCAATCAAACAGGTAAAACGTCAGTATAGAGACAAGGTGGAGTGGCAATTCAACAGCTCAGACACGAGACGTATGTAGCACGGTCTACAGACAATCACGGACTACAAAAGGAAAACCAGCCACATCGCCAACACCGACATCTTGCTTCCGGACAAGCTAAACACATTGAGGATGACACAGTGCCACCAATGCGGCCCATTACCAAGGACTGTGGGCTCTCCTTCTCCGTGGCCGACGTGAGTAAAAAATCTAAACGTGTTAATCCTCTCAAGGCTGCCGGCCCAGACGGCATCCCTAGCCGCATCAGAGCAAGCGCAGACCAGCTGGTTGATGTGTTTACGTGCATATTCAATCACTCCCTATCCCAGTCGCTGTCCCCACATGCTTCATGGTGGCCACCATTGTTCCTGTACCCAAGAAAGCAAAGGTAACTCAACTAAATGACTATCGCCCCGTAGCGCTCACCTCTGTCATCATGAAGTGCTTTGAGAGACTTGTCAAGGATCATATCACCTCTACCTTACCTGCCACCCTAGACCGACTTCAATTTGCTTACCGCCCCAATAGATCCACAAACGATGCAATCGCCATCACTCTGCACACTGCACACATGCTCAGCCTACTCCTGTACTCTCTGTTCACCCATGATTGTGTGGTCAAGCAGGCCTCCAACTCAATCATCAAGTTTGCAGATGACACAACAGTAGTAGGCTTGATTAACAACAATGACGAGACATCCTACAGGGAGGAGGTGAGGGCTCTGGGAGTGTGGTGCCAGGAAAATAACCTCTCACTCAATGTCAACAAAACAAAGGAGATGATCGTGGACTTCAGGAAACAGCAGAGGGTGCACCCCCCTATCCAAATTGACGGGCCCGCAGTGGAGAAGGTGGAATGCTTCAAGTCCCTTGGCGTACAGATCACTGACAAACTGAAATGGACCCCCCACACAGATAGTGTGGTGAAGAAGGCATGACAGAGCCTCTTCAACCTCAGGAGACTGAAGCAATTTGGCTTGGCACCTAAAACCCTCAAACTTTTACAGATACACAATTGAGAGCATCCTGTTGGGCTGTATCACCGCCTGGTATGGCAACTATCCGCCCTCCAGGACACCTAGAGCACCCAATGTCACAGAAAGGCCAAAAAGATCATCAAGGACATCAATCACCCGAGCCACTGCCTGTTCACCCCGTTATCATCCAGAAGGCGAGGTCAGTACAGGTGCATCAAAGCTGGGACTGAGAGACTGAAAAACAGCTTTTATCTCAAGGCCATCGGTGTTAAAAAGTCACCACTAGCACATTAGAGGCTGCTGCCTATATACATAGACTAGAAATCACTGGCCACTCTAAGTAATGGAACACTAGTCACTTTGATCATGTTTACATATCTTGCATTACTCATCTCATATGTATTTACTGTATTCTATACTATTCTACCCTATCTTAGTCATTTTAATAATGTTTACACATCTTGCATTACTCATCTTATATGTATATACTGTATTCTATATTATTCTACTGTATCTTAGTCCATCGCTCGTCCATATATGTATATATTCTTAATTCCATTCCTTTCTTAAATTTGTGTGTATTTGGGTATATGTTGTGAAATTGTTAGATATCTAACAAGTAATATTACTGCACTATCGAAGCTATAAGCACAAGCATTTCGCTACACCCACAATAACATCTGCTAAACAAGTGTATGTGACCAATAAAATTAGATTTGATTTTAACTTCTTCAAGACTGTTGGAAAAGCATTCCTCATGTAGCTGGTTGAGAGAATGCCAAAAGTGTGCAAAGCTGTCATCAAGGCATAAAATCTAAAATATATTTGTTTAACACTTTTTTGGTTACTACATGATTCCATATGTGTTATTTCATAGATTTGATGTCTTTGCTATTATTCTACAATGTATAAATAAAGAAAAACCCTTGAATGAGTGGGTGTGTCCAAACTTTTGACTGGTACTGTAGGTACACATAATCCATGGTATACAATGATGTACCCTTATTCTTTTGGAACATTTATTGGGACCTCTTCATCTGCAGACAGGGTTCCACAGGTCTCTGAAACCCTGTCTACAGAGAAAAAAGAAACAGGCTGCATTATACTAAAATTAGACAGCACTGAATATTATGTTGCTATATGTCTCTGTCCTCAGTTTTTCTCATTAAGGAGGCTCTTTTCATAATGCCCTCCCACAAAGGTGCCTGCCCTATCCAGAGTAACCTACTCTCCCTTCTCTGACAGTTGGAACTGCTAGCTAATCCTCTCACCCTCTTCCATGGCTGTTAGCTAGCTAGCTAGCTGCCTAGCTACAAATGCATTTTGAGTTACAACGATAAATACCTCAAGATAGCTAGGTAACTAGCTAATATGAAATGAGCTAGCTGGTGATAGCTTAATTAATTTAGCTAACGTAAACTCACGTAAACTCATTGGTCTTGGTCCGTACAATTGCCCTTATTTTAGCGCCCCAAAAACGTAATACTTCCAGATCAACTGTAATGTCAATACCATTGTAAAGCACAATTTCTCCCCTTTCCAACATTATCAATTACATGACCTAAACGCTGCCCGTTTCTGCATAATTCAAGCAGGCAATGAGCCCCGTCGGGTCTTTTTAAAAATGGCGGGTGGGGAAGCAAAACTAATGCGTGATAGTGAGAAAGAGAGATGTTGTGTGGGAAAATTGCTTTTTTTCACTCGATCTGTCCAACTTATGTAAATGTAAATAAAACACTATAAAGAGTATTATACACATTATATAATGTGTCATTACATACCTATTTGAAGGTTTGTGTCGAATTTGAATCGGGTTTTTAGGGCGGTGCTAAAGGGATCTTAGAAGTAAACAGCGGCTTTGAGAATGATGATCGCATGCAATGATGACGCAAAAAATGACTAGGTATCCCCCCTTACCCCCGTCACTGTCCATTACTTGTTTTTAAACGATGAAAGAAGTGCTACACCTGGTGGAGAGAGATTGTAAGACATAAATAGTTGCTTTATGCGTGCTGTACGTTACGACATGACACGTCACGATGTAACGGAGGGTCCGTTTTTTCAACTTTTCTCCAATACTATAGAGCCATTACCATGTCGATCAACGCTTGAATAGAAACCTAGTTCACACCCCTGATTTTGAAGTCAACACAGTCGCTACAGTTCCATTAGTTTTCTTTGTAGCCTCGTTTGAATGTTGCGGTTGCGGACATTTGTACGGAATGGGGTGAGTTTACGTTAACTATACAGCATGTAAAGTTAGCTAACTATCTAGCGAACATTACGTTAGCAGCTCAAACAAAGTTCCTGTAGCTATATATTTTTTTACATATATTTACTTACTTGAATAGGTTCTCCCATGCCTCCATTTTCTTTACGAAAATGCAGCCAACCATGTGGACAATTGGAGGACTTCCACCAGACTGACTGGTCTTCCAACATGGCGCCTGCTGCGGTTGCTAGGTGATTTGTGACCTGTCGAGGCTGCTGAGGGAAGCACAGCTCATAATAATGGCTGGAACTGAGTGAATGGAATGGCATCAAACCATGTGTTTGATGTATTTGATACCATTCCACTTATTTCGTTCCAGCCATTACCACGAGTCCGTCCTCCCCATAAGTGGTGTGCTAGTATATAAATTGGAACTCAGCTTTGAGTCAACCACCGCATCTTGCTCAAGAGGTAGACCAGTAAAAATGCTCAGTATGTAAATCAAATTGACAGCATCACTTGCATCACTATATCATCTATTACTGTATATCTTCTGACATTGAATGACTTGTCGCTGCATATGTCCAAAAAGCCTTAGGGTGATTGGTGATACTCTGTGTGAAGCCATTCCAACACGAATCTATAGTATATCATGAAAACAACACAAAAGCTGCATTAGTGAGTCATGGCAGTGATCTTGTCACTTGTCACTTCACATGTAATAAGGATAATCATTATTTCAGCAGTAAGAAGAATGATAATTAGTCCTATTTTGCATTTCTGCTCTCAGAGTAATGAGGCCCCACATGGCTAGCTTCTATGGTAACCAGACCGAGGGGGTGAACTTCAAACAGAGAAACTTTTCAAGGTGAGGCAGAATGGAAGGCTCAGGCCCTTTCTTCCTGTTCTTCTTACGGCCCACCAGCTACCCATATGGTGTGATGAGGAGACAGGAACAGTTGGGTGGACACACTGAAGGGCGTATCACTGAGGGGAAAGTCTTTCTTCCTTTCATATTCTCCTCCATTTTTTACTTACATTTTTACCGGGGATAGTGCAAGGGTCATTGTAGCAAATGACTTAACTAGGGCTACGTTGCAATATCCACACATACCACTCAGAATGTTGCAATGTATTGGGCATGCATTAAAGGGTTGCCAGTTGATGTACGATGCCTCCTGGCAGCCATGTTGGAAGACCACCGCAATTATTTAGACAACAACAGCTGAGTGGCTACCCCAAGCTGCATGATAACAGTTCCTAAAACTAGTTGATTCATCACCACTGTACATTTCTGTGCAGTATTTGGTTGCTCTAACAAGGCAGTTTCATGATTACCCGCAATCATGAAACACCAAGGAGATAAGACTCAAGAACTGTCATAAAAGCGAAGACACCGCTTTGAGCGTCAAGACCTGAACCCAGACTACTGTCAGTATAAGGTCTGCTCCTTCAAGACCTGAACCCAGACTACTGTCAGTACAAGGTCTGCTCCGTCAAGACCTGAACCCAGACTACTGTCAGTATAAGGTCTGCTCCTTCAAGACCTGAACCCAGACTACTGTCAGTACAAGGTCTGCTCCGTCAAGACCTGAACCCAGACTACTGTCAGTATAAGGTCTGCTCCTTCAAGACCTGAACCCAGACTACTGTCAGTACAAGGTCTGCTCCGTCAAGACCTGAACCCAGACAGCTTTCAGTTCAGGATCTGTTCCGATCATTTCATCACTGGTAAGTCTGATCGATGTTGAGTTTAGTTTAGCTGTTATGCTAACCAGGTGTTAACAACAAGACTAAGTTAGCCAACATTAGCCAGCTAGATAGCTTATAGTCTAGCTATTAGCATGTGTGGCTTGAGTTTCAAATTTTGGGAAGCTATTTTTTCATCATATAAATGGACCTTTATATCAAAGGATTGCATACATCTATCATCACATTTGCAGACTAATGCAAGCCTACTATTCCTAATGTGATGAGTAGATTGGATAGTCAATTTAGGCTATTAATGAACGCAAATTGGCATTTGGTATGTGAACCCTTTGCAATTACCTGGATTTCTGCATACATTGGTCATAAAATTTGATCTGATCTTCATCTAAGTCACAACAATAGACAGACACGGTGTGCTTAAACTAATAACACACCATTTTATTGTATTTTTCTATATTGAATACATAATTTAAACATTCACAGTCTAGGTTCGAAAAAGTATGTGAACCCCTAGGCTAATGACCTCTCCAAAAGCTAATTGGAGTCAGGAGTCAGCTAACCTGGAGTCCAATCAATGAGATGAGACTGGAGATGGTTAGAGCTGCACTGCCCTATAAAAAACACTCACAAAATTTGAGTTTGCTATTCACAAGAAGCATTGCCTGAACCATGCCTCGAACTAAAGAGATATCAGAAGACCTAAGATTAAGAATTGTTTACTTGCATAAAGCTGGAAAGGGTTACAAAAGTATCTCTAAAAGCCTTGATGTTCATCAGTCCACGGTAAGAAAAATTGTCTAGAAATTGAAAAAGTTCAGCACTGTTGCTTCTGTTGACGGGTCTACGATACGTAAAACACTAAACAAGAACGGTGTTCATGGGAGGACACCACGGAAGAAGCCACTTCTGTCCAAAAAAAACATTGCTGCACGTCTGAAGTTTGCAAAAGAGCACCTGGATGTTCCACAGCGCTACCGGCAAAATATTCTGAGGACAGACTAAACTAAAGTTGAGTTGTTTGGAAGGAAGGAACATACACACTATGTGTGGAGAAAAAAAGGCACAGCACACCAACATCAAAACCTCATCCCAACTGTAAAGTATTGTGGAGGGAGAATCATGGTTTGGGGCTGCTTTGCTGCCTCAGGGCCTGGACAGCTTGCTATCATTGACAGAAAAATGAATTCCCAAGTTTATCAAGACATTTTGCAGGAGAATGTAAGGCTATCTGTTCGCCAAATGAAGCGCAACAGAAGTTGAGTGATGCAACAGGACAACAACCTAAAACACAGAAGTAAATCAACAACAGAATGGCTTCAACAGAAAAAATACACCTTCTGGAGTGGCCCAGTCAGAGTCCTGACCTCAACCCAATTGAGACGCTGTGGCATGATTTCAAGAGACCGGTTCACACCAGACATCCCAAGAATATTGCTGAACTGAAACAGTTTTGTAAAGAGGAATGGTCCAAAATTCCTCCTGGCTGTTGTGCAGGTCTGATCCGCAAATAAAGAAAACATTTGGTTGAGGTTATTGCTGCCAAAGGTGGGTCAACCAGTTATTAAATCCAAGGGTTCACATACTTTTTCCACCCTGCGCTGTGAATGTTTACACTGTGTGTTCAAAAAAGACATGAAAAAGTATAATTGTTTGTGTGTTATTAGTTTAAGCAGACTGTGTTTATCTATTGTTGTGACTTGGATGAAGATCAGATGACATTTTATGACCAATTTATGCATAAATCCAGGTAATTCCAAAGGTTCACATACTTCATAGTTTCTTTCTTTTGCATGGGAATGTGGTCTACTACACTTTATATGATGGGAGAATCATAAAACACGGGACGAGATGTTAAAACTGTCCATTGTGCCAATAGATGGTATGCACTCACATGAGATTTGCCGTGATGTTGACAGAGTGGCATGGGAGGTTTATTTCTTAGACTGGGTTAAGATGTCAATTTTGGGACACATCCTCAGTAGTGTGCCTTCGAATCAGTGGGTGTTTCGGCCTTTAATCACTAAACACCCTCATCAAAGGTGGCCAGCTAAAGGGTGATCAAGCCTTAGCTTGTGTCCCATGCCCAATTAAGATTTCCCACGGGACTATGCAAGGCAGGGGCGTCCTCTTCCCTGAGCCAGCCCTACAGCTGACCGCATACCTCAAGACATTAGCTGACTCTTTTTTTAATAGGGTGGTAGCCTAGGCCTACTCTGACAACAGATCAATAAAAACGACCTTGTCTTGATTGCAACCATTTAATCTAGGCCTATGAATTGGGTTCATGGCTAGAAGGGATCCAGCTTTTGTCAAATTAACATCAAAAGTTTTTTTTTTTTTTTGTATTTTAGCTAACCTTAACCCTTTTCCTAACCTTAGCCTAATTATCCTAACCGGCTATGTTAATAAAGTTTGGACACCTACTTATTCAAGGTTTATTTTTTATTTATTTTTTACTATTTTCTACATTGTAGAATAATTGTAAAGAAATCAAAACTATGATATAACTTATATGGAATCATGTAGTAGCCCAAAAAGATTAGATTCTTTAGAGTAGCCATCCTTTACCTTTGTCAGCTTTGCACACTCTTGGCATTCTCTCAACCAGCTTCATGAGGTAGTCACCTGGAATGCATTTCAATTAACAGGTGTGCCTTGTTAAGTTAATTTGTGGAATTGATTTCCTTCTTAATGTTGTGAGATGGAACATTTCAAGAACTTTGAAAGTTTCTTCATGTGCAGTCGCAAATACCATCAAGCACTATGATGAAACTGGCTCTCATGAGGACCGCCACAGGAAAGGAAGACCCAGAGTTAAGCTCTGTTGCAGAGGATAAGTTCATTAGAGTTACCAGCCTCAGATTGCAGCCCAAATAAATGCCTCACAGAGTTCAAGTAACAGACACATCTCAACATCAACTGTTTAGAGGAAGCTGCGTGAATCAGGCCTTCATGGTCGAATTGCTGCAAAGTAACCACTACTAAAGGACACCAATAATAAGAAGAGACTTGCTTGGGCCAAGAAACACAAGCAATGGACATTAGACCGGTGGAAATCTGTCCTTTGGTCTGATGAATCCAAAATGTGAGATTTTTGGTTCCAACCGCTGTGTCTTTGTGAGACGCAGAGTAGGTGAACGGATGATCTCCACATGTGTGGTTCCCACCGTGAAGGAGGAGGAGGTGTGATGGTGTGGGGGGGCTTTGCTGGTGACACTGCTGGTGATTTATTTAGATTTCAAGGCACACTTAATCAGCATGGCTACCACAGCATTCTGCAGCGATACGCCATCCCATCTGGTTTGCGCTTAGTGGGACTATCATTTGTTTTTCCACAGGACACTTTCAGGGTGTGTAAGGGCTATGTTACCAAGAGGGAGATGGATGGTGCTGCATCAGATGACCTGGCCTCCACAATCACCTGACCTCAACCTAATTGAGATGTTTTGGGATGAGTTGGACCGCAGAGTGAAGGAAAAGCAGCCAACAAGTACTCAGCATATGTGGGCATCTCCGCCATCTCCACCGACGGAGATGGAGGCCTTGCGACTTAGGTAACTTTGCGGTATTTTGTTTTTTTATGTATTCTTTTTTACATTATTAGCTCAGGAAATGTTTTGTGTCATTATATACTATTGGATATCAGAGCGGCGGTAACTTACCAGAACTACCAGCATTACGACCAGGAATATGACAGATCCTTTGTTCGCTCTCTTCAGGGCAATTGAACTGATTCCAGAGGCCAACCCAAAACATCGCCGGCGGAGGAGAGGCACTTGGAGCCGCCTGCTAGTGCCATCTATCCATCTATCCACAAAACTAATGCGTGATAGTGAGAAAGAGAGATGTTGTGTGGGAAAATTGCTTTTTTTCACTCGATCTGTCCAACTTATGTAAATGTAAATAAAACACTATAAAGAGTATTATACACATTATATAATGTGTCATTACATACCTATTTGAAGGTTTGTGTCGAATTTGAATCGGGTTTTTAGGGCGGTGCTAAAGGGATCTTAGAAGTAAACAGCGGCTTTGAGAATGATGATCGCATGCAATGATGACGCAAAAAATGACTAGGTATCCCCCCTTACCCCCGTCACTGTCCATTACTTGTTTTTAAACGATGAAAGAAGTGCTACACCTGGTGGAGAGAGATTGTAAGACATAAATAGTTGCTTTATGCGTGCTGTACGTTACGACATGACACGTCACGATGTAACGGAGGGTCCGTTTTTTCAACTTTTCTCCAATACTATAGAGCCATTACCATGTCGATCAACGCTTGAATAGAAACCTAGTTCACACCCCTGATTTTGAAGTCAACACAGTCGCTACAGTTCCATTAGTTTTCTTTGTAGCCTCGTTTGAATGTTGCGGTTGCGGACATTTGTACGGAATGGGGTGAGTTTACGTTAACTATACAGCATGTAAAGTTAGCTAACTATCTAGCGAACATTACGTTAGCAGCTCAAACAAAGTTCCTGTAGCTATATATTTTTTTACATATATTTACTTACTTGAATAGGTTCTCCCATGCCTCCATTTTCTTTACGAAAATGCAGCCAACCATGTGGACAATTGGAGGACTTCCACCAGACTGACTGGTCTTCCAACATGGCGCCTGCTGCGGTTGCTAGGTGATTTGTGACCTGTCGAGGCTGCTGAGGGAAGCACAGCTCATAATAATGGCTGGAACTGAAACCATGTGTTTGATGTATTTGATACCATTCCACTTATTTCGTTCCAGCCATTACCACGAGTCCGTCCTCCCCATAAGTGGTGTGCTAGTATATAAATTGGAACTCAGCTTTGAGTCAACCACCGCATCTTGCTCAAGAGGTAGACCAGTAAAAATGCTCAGTATGTAAATCAAATTGACAGCATCACTTGCATCACTATATCATCTATTACTGTATATCTTCTGACATTGAATGACTTGTCGCTGCATATGTCCAAAAAGCCTTAGGGTGATTGGTGATACTCTGTGTGAAGCCATTCCAACACGAATCTATAGTATATCATGAAAACAACACAAAAGCTGCATTAGTGAGTCATGGCAGTGATCTTGTCACTTTACAACATCAAACACACCCCAGTGCTAAAGCATTAAGTGATTGTGGTTACACCCGTATTAGGGAGTCTTTATGTTTGATGCCTCTAAGTGAAGTGTTACTGAATGATTTATTTAAGTCTTACATGTGGCAGTAGCATATAGGCTAGCAGAGTAACAGCTCAATTGAAGCCATAAACATAAAACTAGCCCATAATGAGATAGGCGAGAAGCTTTCCCATTGAACATCATGTTACTGGAGGTACATGTAGTAGGGTCTCAGGGTGAGAGAAAGCAGGAGCCGACCGACCCCATTTATAACCATTGATTACACCCACCATTACTGCATGTTCGCATAAGCCCATTCAACTTGACACTACCACCATGCAAGACACTCAGTGGTACACAGAATGGGAGGCCCTAAGGGTTAACAACCTAACTTCTCATTCATCATCATCATCTCAGCAACGCTTCAGGGGTAGGAGTTTACAATTCTCATGGAATTCAGTCTCAAGTACAGCTGTGTGTGCAGTTTTTCCTCATGTCCACTTAACACAGACTAACAAGTACGGGTTTAGCGGAAATACAGTAATTATGCTAATGTAACCTATAGTAGCTAAACTTGTTAAAATGTTCAAACCAAACTAGATGTCTCAACGAATACAAAACCTTACTGAACATACTTACAGCTGACAAACACAGCATTATTCATTGAATCAGATTGAGCAATTAGCATTATCATACAACTATCATCAGAACCTCTGTTCAACATTCACATGCCTTTGAATTAGGTTAGAAAAACTTCATGAGATTTCATTAGTAATTGGCAGGCACTCGGGGTTGATTTGAGTTATGGTAATTGTCTCTTCGGTTTACGAGATCGCTCAATGGCGAACCACTCTGTGCACCATTATAACTCTACAGATGGTTAGCTTTGGGCTATTAACCATAAACTCTATAAAATGGTGGAAGGTTTTTGCCGGTTCCCTCCCTCCCACTGCCTTGGGGTTGGGTTTTATTAAATAAAAAGCTGTGGGATCACGCTAACCCAACATGCCACTGAATTCACATAGCGTGGATTATTCATGTTCCACAAACACTGGCATGACACGCCTCACACATTGAGAGCAGATGTAAAGGATGTCTTATGTAAGTAATGCGGTATCAGAAATTGGGTTACAGTGCATTTGCATAAATGCAAAAGGCGAGGCTGGCTAATGCAGCCATATACAGTAGCCTAACGACGTCTTGTTTGGGTGCGTATGCTAAGGAAGTTGACAATGACAAGCAAAGACTCAGTGATGGAAAAAGTACCCAATTGTCATACTTGAGTGAAAGTAAAGATACCTTAATAAAAAAAAGTGAGTCACCCAGTAAAATGTTACTTGAGTAAAAGTCTAAAAGTATTTGGTTTTAAATATACTTAAGTATAAAAAGTAAATGTAATTGCTAAAATATACTTAAGTATCAAAAGGAAAAGTCAAAGTATGATGAATTTCAAATTCCTTATATTAAGCAAACCAGACAGCACAATATATATTTTTATTTATTTACAGATAGCCAGGGGCACACTCCAACACTCAGACATCATTTACAAATTAAGCATTTGTATTTAATGTGTCCACCAGATCAGAGATAGTAGGGATGACCAGGGATGTTATCTAGATAGATGCGTAAATTGGACCATTTTTCTGTACTGCTAAGCATGAAAAAGGGAAAATGTATGGAGTAAAAAGTAAATTATTTTCTTTAGGAATGTAGTGAAGTAAAAGTTGTCACAATATAAATATTAAAGTGAAGTACAGATACCCAAATAAACAACTTAAGTAGTACTTTACTTTTACTTAAGTACTTTACACCACTGCGAAGAGTGGGGGAGGGGTATAGTGCCCAAGCAATGATCTTGGGGGGAAATAAATTGTGTCTTTCCAGACAATTGTATTGGTCAGGCATTTCTCTCTCACACACACACACACACACACACACACACACACACACACACACACACACACACACACACACACACACACACACACACACACACACACACACACACACACACACTTCACACTGTTTCATCTTTCTCTCCCCCTAATTCAGACATTTTCTCAAAGAACACCTTTTTATGCTCCACTCTGCAGTTTGCTTGTGACCTTCCAACACCCTCTTTTCTTCACTTCAAATTGTTGGGTTCTACAGCTGTGCTCAGAGCCACACTGTTAGAGGGGTGTCTGGTCTTGAGCTACATTCACTGAGAGGAGCTAAAAACTCAAATGGAAATTCACATTTATCTCCATTATTGTCCCTCATGTCCATTGCTTCCGTGTTTATAGCAGAAAGGATGTGAGGTAGACACAGGCTGGGACTTCCGTTGTAAAACTCACTCAATAGTGCACCTCAAGTCTTCGCAAGGAATGTTATGGCGTGTCTCAATTTTCAGGTAGCACAAAAGTATATGGAATGCCGGAGCATATTACAAGTAGCTGCCTCTTTTGTGATGGAAAACAACACTGCATTACTCTCCGAACCTTCATTCTCCCTGGAGTATAAATCAGCCTTTAGAGGGTTGTCTGATGATCTGATCTTGAGCTATATTTACTGAAACTAGGGTTGAAAAATACTTAAACAGAAATTCACATTTATCAAGATTATTGTCCCTCATCAAAAATGATTAAAAAGGGTTCGTATAAGGGAGGGAAATTCAGAGCAATGTCAATGTCCTAAAATATAATTGTAATATTTTAGCAGATGCTCTTATCCAGAGCAACTTACAGGAGGAAATAGGATTTAGTACCTTGCTCAAGCGTACATCGACCGATTGTTTTTACCTAATCGGCTCGGGAATTCGACCCAACGCTCTCAACCACTAGGCTACCTGCCGCCCTGAGACAAGCAAATGTCCAGGTCAGGAAAGATCATAAGATATATTTTGTCTTTACTGTCTATCAATGATGAAACCCTTATGAAAAAACCCACATGATATAATGTGAAAACATGTTTTTGGAACACTTGTGTAGTTTCATGTTATCACATGTTGCTTTACATGTTGTCACATGTTATCACATTAACTTAACATAAGATCATGTGTTCACATGAAATGCATGTGTTTTTTCTGTAAGGGAAGATCCCTGATTTTCAAAAATGTCTGACCTATCACATACATTTCAAGACATGTTATACTTTGGGTTTTTTTTCTGCAAGAAGCCCTCAATCAAGTGACATTTCATAATGAATAAAAAACTGTTTGAATTGTACATTGCGCAATATCCCTTAAAAAATGTAGAATTTTGTTTACAAGTGCTTACATACTTTCCATGTGTGAAGTGCGCAGAGCCAAAATAGACTTTGAAAAGGAGGGTGTTGATTTTGAGAAATGCTCTCTCATCCCCCTGTGTGACTCATGGAAGAAAAAGAAGCCAAGTATTCTTTTACCAAGTATTTGTGGTGAAGAAGACAGAAAAAACTGGCCTTCTTTCAGAATTAAGATAATGGGTGCTTCAATCAGAAGGTCATCACAGTTCTTCTCTATGGCAGCTGAAACACTCCACACAGTATGAGCAAGTAAAAAGAGTGGAACACCAGGACTCGATGACCCAGTATAAAGACAGTATTAAGGAAAAAGAGCAATACATTTTATGGGTATATAATGGGAACATGTAGTACACAGTCATTCCCAAATGTACAGAATCACGTACAGAACAAAAAAATCATGTCCAGAACAAAATAACTAAGAACACACAAGACTTTTCGCCAATTAGTCGTCCACAGGCGTAGATACAATGTGAAGACCACACTTTGAGCAGACAGACAATATGTCTTTGCCTTTGGTGTGTGTCCCATCTTGTTCATCTATCTCTATTCATTCAGTGCAACTCAGTGTTTTTCCATTCTCTCTCTCGTTTTTTCTCTCTCCCTCAAAAGCTCATTAAAATTCAAAAGGAATTTGGCTGAATGTCATTTGCAATTATAGGACATGTCAAACATCATCTATCCGAAGAACAACAAAATTAGACAGCGACAGGTACTGTAATAAGTACACTAAGAAGCAATACGCTCTCCCTCCCTTTCTCTTTCTACAACTTTCTCTCCTTCCTCTACCCCCTATTTACCCCTCACTCTCTGCCCTGCAGCATCACCCTATAAGCTACTGCCCCAGGCAGTCCGGTAAATGATAATGAATTATGAAATACAGACATGGAACCAGAGGGTACAAAACTGTGTTCATGGAGTGAGGGAGGAAGGGAAAGGGGGAAGGGATGGAGAGAGAAGGGAAGATGAAGGGGTAATTACTGTGATGTAGCCTCATCCCCATGAGGCAAGGGGATGGTGGTTGATAGATTATTGTATGGGACAAATATACAAATGTTTTTGGGAAAAATAATTTGAAAAATAAAATGTCATTAAGTAACAGTATTTATTGGTTCTCATAATTTTTCTATAAGTTTTAGAGTTGATTTCCTACAGTTCTACACATGTTGCCATGGGGCTTAGAAAACATTTTACAGTTTTAAAGCAAGTTTGCTGCAAATCTACACATTTTGACATTGGCGGAGAGAAGATTTAGCAATTTTATAATTCATTTCATGCAATTCTACTCATTTGGTTGTGAGGAGGAAATAAAAATGTGTAGTTTTACAGATCATTTCGTGCAATTATACACATTTAGCAGGTTAGAGAGAAATGGTTGGAGAGAAATGTTTAGAAATGTTTTTAATACGATATCTGAGTGAGAGTGAGTAACAAAATCAATGGGGCCCCCCGGTCCTTAATTCGACCATGTTTACTACACGTTTAGATAACTGACTAGACTAATTTACCAATCTAAAAATATTTAGCTGACATGGATTAATTGATTGACTGCCAGTAACTAAAATATCAAGGGAAAACTGCTGATGCACAACAAATATTCAAAATTGCCGCCAGTTGCCATCCCTGTAGTAGACTGTGGACTCAACCAAGGATTTCCTGTATTACCACCTGTAAACACTAACACCAGCTGGAATTGTCCTTTACAAGGTTCCATAAACAATCTATTAACAGTCAATTTTCTACCTGTTAACTTTAATGAGAGTTGAAGAGATAGCGAGAGGCTAGTAATATGAAAGGTGTTGATCGTCTGCACAAGCGCACTCTGTTTGGTCTTTATTAATATATAAACTGGCATTGATTGTATTGAGTCCCTTGTACAATATGACAGGGTGTAAAGGAGGGAGAGCTGAGCTCCTCAAAGGGTGGTAACGAAAGGCAGACATTTTGGATGTAGACACACTCAGTGGCTCTCACAAAGGTCCTGTGAAATACTTGCAATGGTGTGATGAGTAACTTTACCTAAGACCTAAAAATGTGCGTACGCTCCCAGACCTAATGCCTACTAGGGCTTTAGCCTTGTGGGATAACACAGTCTAACACAGAGACCTGGGTTCAAACATCCAGCTGGTCATATATTTACAACCCAAAGAGGAACACAGAGATCTGGGTTCAAACATCCAACTGGTCATATATTTAAAACCCAAGAGGAACACAGAGATCTGGGTTCAAACACCCAGCTGGTCATATATTTACAACCCAAATGGGAACACAGAGATATTTCAGGTGGGACACAATGATTCATGTCAGTATCTGAAATAATGATGATTCTATGACACCGAAATAGTGGTAGGCCTACCATAATATATTCATCAAACAGACATATACATCTTACAAAACATCGTAAGCCTCATATCGTTACATCACCTTCCATAACCAAAAGCCCATCTTACTCCTTTAGAACTCCCCCTGGGGTAGTTGTAAGATGGGTGGCTACGTTTATACCTGATACAGTATCTAATGCTTACTGACTTCTAGTCAAAGAGACACACTGTATCCTCTGAGACTTCTCTGGTTGTGCTTCATTGCCCCCACTGAGGGAGAGCTCTCGCAGCAAGTGCAAGAGCTCTAGAAATGAGAATTTACCAGGGAGCTCAAGCACTTTGGTGGGGCTCATCCAATTGGCAAGAAATCAAATTACTTCAATAACTCCTGCAATTTGTTTGAAACTCGGATGCTTTGAAAAGTTACCAACATAAAAGAGAATACTACTGTGCTCATTAAGAAAATTACAGACTACAAAGGGAAGCACAGCCGTGAGCTGCCCAGTGACACGAGCCTACCAGACGAGCTAAATCCCTTCTATGCTCGCTTCGAGGCAAGCAACACTGAGACATGCATGAAAGCATCAGCTGTTCTGGACGACTGTGTGATCACACTCTCCGTAGCCAACGTGAGTAAGACCTTTAAACAGGTCAACATACACAAGGCACTGGGGCCAGACGGATTACCAGGATGTGTGCTCCGTGCATGTGCTGACCAACTGGCACGTGTCTTCACTGACTTTTTCAACATGTTCCTGATTGAGTCTGTAATACCAACATGTTTCAAGCAGACCACCATAGTCCCTGTGCACAAGAACACAAATGCATCCTTTCTAAATGACTACAGACCCGTAGCACTCACGTCTGTAGCCATGAAGTGCTTTCAAAGGCTGGTAATGACTCACATCAACACCATTATCCCAAAAACCCTAGACCCACTCCAATTTGCATACCGCCCAAACAGATCCACAGATGATGCAATCTCTATTGCACTCCACACTGCCATTTCCCACCTGGACAAAAGGAACATTTATGTGAGAATGCTATTCATTGACTACAGCTCAGCGTTCAACACCATAGTACCCTCAAAGCTCATCACTAAGCTAAGGATCCTGGGACTAAACATCTCCCTCTGCAACTGGATCCTGGACTTCCTGATGGGCCGCCCCCAGGTGGTGAGAGTAGGTAGCAACACATCTGCCACACTGATCCTCAACACTGGAGCCCCCCAGGGGTGCGGGCTCAGTCCCCTCCTGTACTCCCTGTTCACCCACGACTGCATGGCCAGGCATGCAGACGACACAACAGTGGTAGGCCTGATCACCGACAACGACGAGACAGCATATAGGGAGGAGGTCAGAGACCTGGCCGGGTGGTGCCATAATAACAACCTAACGTAACCAAGACTAAGGAGATGATTGTGGACTACAGGAAAAGGAGGACCGAGCACGCCTCCATTCTCATTGACGGGGCTGCAGTGGAGCAGATTGAGAGCTTCAAG
This sequence comes from Salvelinus alpinus, assembly GCF_045679555.1. Classification (NCBI taxonomy): domain Eukaryota; kingdom Metazoa; phylum Chordata; class Actinopteri; order Salmoniformes; family Salmonidae; genus Salvelinus; species Salvelinus alpinus. Next base: position 11,520,014 of record NC_092111.1, read on the forward strand.
TTCCTTGGTGTCCACATCAACAACAAGCTAGAATGGTCCAAACACACCAAGACAGTCGTGAAGAGGGCACGACAAAGCCTATTCCCCCTTAGGAAACTAAAGATTTGGCATGGGTCCTGAGATCCTCAAAAGGTTCTACAGCTGCAACATCGAGAGCATCCTAACTGGTTGCATCACTGCCTGGTACGGTCATTGCTCGGCCTCCGACCGCAAGGCACTACAGAGGGTAGTGCGTACGGCCCAGTACATCACTGGGGCTAAGCTGCCTGCCATCCAGGACCTCGACACCAGGCGGTGTCAGAGGAAGACCCAAAAAATTGTCAAAGACCCCAGCCACCCCAGTCCTAGACTGTTCTCTCTACTACTGCATGGCAAGCGGTACCGGAGTGCCAAGTCTAGGACAAAAAGGCTTCTCAACAGTTTTTGCCCCAAGCCATAAGACTCCTGAACAGGTAATCAAATGGCTACCTGGACTATTTGCATTGTGTGCCCCCCCAACCCCTCTTTTACGCTGCTGCTGCTCTCTGTTTATCATATATGCATAGTCACTTTATCTATACATTAATGTACATAGTACCTCAATTGGCCCGACCAACCAGTGCTCCCGCACATTGGCTAACCGGGCTATCTGCATTGTGTCCCGCCACCCACCACCCGCCAACCCCTCTTTTACGCTACTGCTACTCTCTGTTTATCATATATGCATAGTCACTTTAACCATATCTACATGTACATACTACCTCAATCAGCCTGACTAACCGGTGTCTGTATGTAGCCTCGCTACTTTTATAGCCTCTTTACTGTATATAGCCTCGCTACTGTTATTTTTCACTGTTGTTTTTATTTCTTTACTTACCTATTGTTCACCTAATACCTTTTTTGCACTATTGGTTAGAGCCTGTAAGTAAGTGTTTCACTGTAAGCACTTCACCTGTTGTATTCGGCGCACGTGACAAATGAACTTTGATTCGATTTGATTTGATAAAGTGCACCATATTCCCTAATGTTGTATTTAGTTGAACAAAAAGTTAGTAGGAATGACATTCATAGGTGAGTTAACTTCTCTAGGATAGGGGGCAGCATTTTCACTTTTGGATAAATAGCGTGCCCAATTTCAACTTCCTTCTACTCATCCCCAGAATATAAGATATGCATATTATTAGTAGATTTGGATAGAAAACACTCTGAAGTTTCTAAAACTGTTTGAATCATGTATGTAAGTATAACAGAACTTATGTAGCAGGCAAAACCCCGAGGACTAACCATTCATTCTTTTAATTTTTTTGGTCACTGTCTGTTCAATGAGGTTTCTTTGAGATACTGGATTTCTAATCACCCTGTTTTCAGTTCCTACCGCTTCCACTGGATGTCACCAGTCTTTGGAAATAGGTTGAGGTTATTCCTTTGTGCAATGAAGAAGTAAGGCCATCTGGAAACAGTGTAACGTCATGTGTACTGTTTGAGAGTTGCGCAAGACTAGAAAAGTAGTGTTAGTTTGTTGATCTCCTGTATTGAAAACAGATAGACCCGTCTTCCATTTGATTGATTATTAACGTTTACAAATACCTTAAGTTGTATTACAAAAGTAGTTTGAAATGTTTTGGCAAAGTTTAGAGGTAATATTTGAGATATTTTGTAGTGACGTTGTGCAAATTGGAAGCAGTTTTTTTCTGGATCAAACACGCCAAATAAATGGACAATTTGGATATATATGGACAGGATTAATCGAACAAAAGGACCATTTGTGATGTTTATGGAACATATTGGAGTGCCAACAAAAGAATCTCATCAAAGGTAAGGCATGATTTATATTTTATTTCTGTGTTTTGTGTCGTGCCTGCAGGGTTGAAATATGCTACACTCTCTTTGTTTACTGTTGTGCTATCATCGGATAATAGCATCTTATGCTTTCGCCGAAAAGCCTTTTTGAAATCTGACATGTTGGCTGGATTCACAACGAGTGTAGCTTTAATTTGGTATCTTACATGTGTGATTTAATGAAAGTTTTATTTTATATAATTGTAAAAAGAATTGGCGCTCTACATTTTCCCTGGCTATTGGCCAAGTGGGACGCTACCGTCCCACATATCCCAGAGAGGTTTTAACAGGGGTAAATGCAATATTATAATCCAGTCAGTTGGTTCATGTATCCAGTGAACCTGGTATGTGAAACGTAATTGGCATCACATCCATTTTGCCATATATCATTAATTCCTGAGAGTCTAATTGTGTGTGTGTGTGTGTGTGTGTGTGTGTGGGGGGGGGGGGGGTTGACATCCAGTGCCTTCGAAAAGTATTCAGAAATCTACACAAAATATCCAATAATGACAAAGCAAAAACAGGTTATTAGACATTTTTGCACATTTATTAAAAATAAACTGTTCGGAAGCTACAGACGTTTTCATGAGAAGACCGATTTTCGGGATGTCTCATGGTCTGACAGACATCTGGCTCAGCCACCTTTCACCACAGATGCGAAAGTGCGACATCGGCGGATGCGGTGGATTGAAAGTGTCCAATGCAGAAAAAAGATATCCCTAGCTTAAACTGACGTATTTTGAAGGCGATTTGTTTTATTATCAATCAAATGTATTTATAAAGCCTGTTTTACATTAGCAGATGTCACAAAGTGCTACACAGAAATCCAGCCCAAAACCCCAAACAGCAAGCAATGCAGATGTAGAAGCATTATGTTGCTTAGATTGAGGCAGCTGTCACGACAACATCTTGGTGCCAAGATGGATCGCGTTGTCCAGACCATGTACCGCTGGGAGAGACAGGAAGTCTCTCCAGTCCCTCGACCAGCACCACCGGGGTTGTCTCCACCCGTTCCATCTGGAGAGAATTCCAGTGGGATGCGTCTCTCCCTTCCCAGGGAGTATGATGGAATGGCAGCACAGTGCCAGGGATTCTTGTTACAACTGGACCTCTACCTGGCCACTGTGCACCCAGCTCCCTCAGGGGGGAAGAGAATAGCCGCCCTCATCTCCTGCCTCACAGGAAGAGCGCTGGAGTGGGCAAAAGCCGTGTGGAGAGGAGACACGGTGCAAGACCACTTCGAGGAGTTCACCCGTCGCTTCAGGGCCGTCTTTGACCATCCACCTGAGGGCAAAGAGGCGGGGGAGAGGCTCTTCCATTTGAGACAGGGGACGAGGAGCGCCCAGGACATCGCCCTGGAATTCCGGATCTTGGCCGCCGGAGCAGGCTGGAACGACAGGGCCCTCATCGACCACTATCGATGCAGCCTACGAGAGGACGTCCTACGTGAGCTGGCCTGCAGGGATGCCACCATTTCCTTTGACCAACTGGTGGATTTGTCCATCCGGTTGGATAACCTGCTGGTCACCCGCGGACGTCCGAGGGGGCTCTGTCGGTTCCATCGTCCAGCACCCCCGCTCCGGTGCCCATGGAGTTAGGAGGGGCTGCTCATAGGGAGACTGGAGGAGGAGCCATCACGTGCGCCATCTGTGGCCGCAGAGGACACACTGCCGGTCGGTGCCGTGTTGGTTCCTCTGGGAGTCGAGGCAACAGGCAGGGCACTCTGGCGTCACCCCAGGTGAGTTTGCACCACACTCATCCAGAGTCCTCTGTTGATCAACTGTTTGTGCCTGTTTGTTTCCCTGAGTTTTCCCCACATTCCCAGCATAAGGCGCTCGTCGATTCAGTCGCAGCTGGCAATTTTATTGACAGAGCATTACCCATTAGGTTAGGGATCCCAATTTCTCCTATAGTTAGACCCTTCCCGGTACACGCTCTAGATAGTCGACCATTAGGGTCCGGACTAATCAAGGAGGTCACCATCTCCTTGGCCATGGTTATGCAGGGGAATTATGGGGAGAGAATCAGTCTCTTTCCCATTGACACTCCTGTGTTTCCTGTGGTACTAGGCCTTCCTTGGTTGGCTCTGCATAACCCCACTATTACCTGGCAACAGAGGGCTCTCACGGGGTGGTCGCGAGAGTGCTCAGGGAGGTGTGTAGGGGTTTCCGTTGGTGCTACCACGGAAATCTCTGAATCCCTGCGTCAGGGGTACATTCGGCCCTCTACTTCACCCGCCTCCTCAAGTTTATTTTTTGTGAAGAAGAAGGATGGAGGTTTACGCCCGTGCATTGACTATAGAGGTTTCAATCAAATCACGGTGAGGTACAGTTACCCGATACCTCTCATCGACACGGCGATTGAGTCAATGCATGGGGCCCGCTTCTTCACGAAACTGGATCTCAGGAGTGCGTATAACCTGGTACGTATCCGGGAGGGAGACGAGTGGAAGACAGCGTTCAGTACCACCACAGGGAATTATGAGTACCTCGTCATGCTGTACGGGTTGATGAATGCTCCATCAGTTTTCCAAGCCTTTGTAGACAAGATTTTCAGGGACCTGCACAGGCAGGGTGTAGTGGTGTATATCGATGACATTCTGACTTACTCCGGTACACGCGCCGAACATGTGTCCTTGGTGCGCAAGGTACTTGGACGACTCAAGGCTGAGAAATGCCTGTTCTTTCAGCAGGCCGTCTCCTTCCTAGGGTATCGCATTTCCACATCAGGGGTGGAGATGGAGAGTGACCGCATTGCAGCCGTGCGTAATTGCCCGACTCTCACCACGGTAAAGGAGGTGCAGTGATTTTTAGGGTTTGTCAATTACTACCGGAGATTTATCTGGAGTTTTGGCCAGGTTGCTGCGACCATTACCTCACTGCTGAAGGGGGGTCCTGTAAGGTTGCGGTGGTCGGCTGAGGCGGACAGGGCTTTTGGGCAACTAAGAGCTCTGTTTACCTCGGTTCCAGTGCTGTCCCATCCGGATCCCTCTTTGGCATTCATAGTGGAGGTGGACGCGTCCGAGGCTGGGATAGGAGCCGGGCTCTCACAGCGCTCGGGCACGCCACCGAAACTCCGCCCCTGTGCTTTCTTCTCGAAGAAGCTCAGCTCAGCGGAGCGCAACTACGATTTGGGGGACCGGGAGTTGTTGGCTGTGGTTAAAGCATTGAAAGCGTGGAGACATTGGCTTGAGGGGGCTAAACACCCTTTTCTCATCTGGACTGACCACCGCAACCTGGAGTACATCTGGGCAGCGATGAGACTGAATCCTCGTCAGGCAAGGTGGGCCATGTTCTTTAACCGTTTTGTGTTTACCCTATCCTACAGACCAGGTTCCCAGAATAAGAAGGAAGACGCACTGTCCCGGCTGTATGACACAGAGGAGCGGCCCATGGGTCAGACTCCCATACTCCCGGCCTCCTGCCTGGTAGCGCCGGTCGTGTGGGATCTGGATGCAAACATTGAGCAGGCGTTGCGTACAGAGCCCGCTCCCCTCCAGTGTCCCGTTGGGCATATGTACGTTCCGTCTGCTGTCTGTGACCAGTTGATCTCTTGGGCCTACACGTTTCCCTCCTCTGGTCATCCGGGGATCGGTCGGACGTTGCGCTGTCTGACTGGGAAGTACTGCTGGCCCACTTTGGCTAAGGACGTGAGGGTTTATGTCTCCTCCTGCTCGGTGTAAGGCTCAGAGACACCTGCCCAGAGGTAAGTTACATCCCTTACCCATTCCACAACAACCTTGGTGACATCTGTCAGTGGATTTCCTAACGGATCTTCCTCCCTCACAGGGAAATACCACGATCCTGGTCGTTGTGGATCGTTTTTCTAAGTCCTGTTGTCTCCTCCCTCTGCCTGGTCTCCCTACGGCCCTACAGACTGCGGAAGGCCCTGTTTATACACGTCTTCCGGCACTACGGGGTGCCTGAGGATATAGTGTCGGATCGGGGTTCCCAGTTCACGTCGAGAGTTTGGAAGGCATTCATGGAACGTCTGGGGGTCTCGATTAGCCTTACCTCAGGTTTTCACCCCGAGAGTAACGGGCAGGTAGAGAGAGTCAACCAGGATGTGGGCAGGTTTCTACGGTCCTATTGCCAGGACCGGCCAGGGGAGTGGACAGCGTTTGTGCCCTGGGCCGAGATGACACAGAACTCGCTTCGCCACTCCTCCACTAACCTCTCCCCCTTTCAGTGTGTATTGGGGTACCAGCCGGTTCTGGCACCGTGGCATCAGGGTCAGACCAACACTCCTGCGGTGGACCGACGGATTTAGGCGCGCGGAGGAGACATGGGAGGCCGCCCATGTCCATCTCCAGCGAGCTGCACGTTGCCAGAAAGCCAGTGTGGACCGTCACCGCAGTGACACCCCAGTGTTCACACCGGGGGACCGGGTCTGGCTCTCGACCCGTAACCTGCCCCTCCGCCTGCTCTGCCGGAAGCTGGGTCCGCAGTTTGTGGGGCCATTTAAAGTCCTGAGGAGGGTGAATGAGGTATGTTGTAGATTACAGCTTCCCTCTTATTATCGTATTAACCCCTCGTTCCATGTGTGTCTCCTTAGGCTGGTGGTGGCTGGTCCGCTCCAGGAAGCTGAGGTGCGGGAGGTCCCTCCGCCCCCTTTGGACATCGAGGGGGCCCCGGTGTACATTGTTCGTTCCATCCTGGATTGGAGACGTCGAGTGGGGGGCCTTCAGTACCTCGTGGAGTGGGAGGGGTACGGGCCGGAGGAGAGGTGCTGGGTTCCGGTTGCAGATGTTTTGGATCCTGAACTGCTGCGGGAGTTTCACCGTCGCAGGCCGGATCGCCCTGAGTCTCGTGCTCCGGGTCGTCCTCGAGGCCGGTGTCGGCGCGCCGCTGGCACCGCGCGTCAAGGGGGGGGTACTGTCACAACTTCCGCTGAAGTTGGCTCCTCTCCTTGTTTGGGCGGTGTTCGGCGATTGACGTCACCGGCTTTCTAGCCATCGCCGCTCCATTCTTCATATATCCATTTGTCTTGTCTTGTTTCCATACACACTTGCTTTTCATTTCCCCTATCAATCTACTTGTATTTAACCCTCTGTTTCCCATCATGTTTTGTGTGTAATTGTTTCATGTTATTGTGGTGTTTTATTACGCGCTTTACTTTTGTTATGTTCCGTGTTTTTGAGCGCATTTGATTTATGTAGTGCGCTCGTTTTGGAACTAAAATAAAAGTGTGCCTGTTTACATCACGCTACTCTCCTGTACCTGACTTCGCCTCTTATACACCCGTTGACAGTGCGTCAATCAACTCTAGGGGGTTAAAAACATTGGTGAAATGTCAGAAGTAGCTACCTAATATGTACAAATAGCTTTTTATAATCTGGCAGACAAAATTCCATAGACTAACTGGCAGGTACAGAGCAACGAGTCAAAAGGACCTGTGAATACAAGGAATATGTCACGCCCTGACCTTAGAGCTTTTTTAATGTCTCTATTTTGGTTTGGTCAGGGTGTGATTTGGGTGGGCATTCTATGTTCTTTATTTCTTTGTTTCTGGCCGAGTGTGGTTCCCAATCAGAGGCAGCTGTCTATCGTTGTCTCTGATTGGGGATCATACTTAGGCAGCCCTTTTCCATCCTTCTGTGTGGGATCTTGTTCTGTGTTTGTGTGCAGGTAGTTTGCACAACGAAGCTGTTCGGTCATTGTATTCTTTATTGTTTTGTCTTTTCTAAAGTTTCACTTGGTTAATAAATTATGTGGAACTCAAAGAACGCTGCACCTTGGTCTCATCCTTCCGACGACACCCGTTACAGAATACACTAAATCAGGCACGGTAAACCCCATAGGCCTACAGTTTATTTTGTAAAAAGACAATTCCATATACCAAAGACAAACAGAGACAACATTCCTTTTGAATATGCATCTAAAAAAAAAATGCAATGTTCATCTGTTAAATGGAAACACAACAAACGACACTATGTTTTTGACACAACAGGGTTTGGTATCGGCCTAGCTGGCTGATATAGGAGAAGTTTCAAACTAACTCTAAATAACTTGAGCTAGCTATCTAACCATCTTGGATAACTGTGGGGTGAAACATTTCAGTTATTTACAGTTACTTTGCAACCACACTGCTGTTTGCTAGCAAACGTAACACTGCCTCCGAAACTAATGTGGCTCCACTAATAACGTTAGAATGTTTGTAACGAATGCTCTTTCCAAGAGTATTTATAACTCATCAGGGCCACTTTCCTATTCTCCCATTTCCTAAATACTTAGTCTATAAAATTATATCACACCTCTTCCCAATTCTGTGAAGTGGGAACACGTCCAGCTACTCGTCAAAGGCGACTTTTCCCATTCTCTATGGATCATTGGAGTTGAACAACGTGAAGCTTGTGGTTTCTAATAGCACTGCAGATCGGGCCGCCGCTTCTCCTTTAATTAAGCTCAGCACTTCGTCCCTTTTCCCAGGACGTTCCTGCCTCGATATCAAATGAGCAGGAAAATTAAAACCCTGCATCAGATGACAGCCCCAAAGAGAACCTGGTCGTCTCTCTTTGTTCTCATTCCCTCTCTCTTTCTCTCGCTCCTTCTCCTAAAATATAGCTAGCCGTGAAGGTTAATTAAAACCGATGGAAGACTTGGAGAGGTGTGAAGCTTCCATGCCGACGAGGGACAGGGAGGGGCTTTCTGGGTTTTCCTCTGCTCTTGGTAAAATAAGAGTCTGCTTTTTTAAACAAGTGTATCAGATACTAAAATGTCCTCTTTCTCTGTATGTCTATCCACATAGACATGGGTTTTGTTGTTGGAACATTGATTGGATGTCTGGAGTGGACCGTGTTGCTTACCTTATCAGGGTGTACCTCCAACCTTATCGGGGTGTACCTCCAACCTTATCGGGGTGTACCTCCAACCTTATCGAGGTGTACCTCCAACCTTATCGGGGTGTACCTCCAACCTTATCGGGGTGTACCTGCAACCTTATCGGGGTGTACCTCCAACCTTATCGGGGTGTACCTGCAACCTTATCGGGGTGTACCTGCAACCTTATCGGGGTGTACCTCCAACCTTATCGGGGTGTACCTCCAACCTTATCGGGGTGTACCTCCAACCTTATCGGGGTGTACCTCCAACCTTATCGGAGTGTACCTGCAACCTTATCGGGGTGTACCTGCAACCTTATCGGGGTGTACCTGCAACCTTATCGGGGTGTACCTCCAACCTTATCGGGGTGTACCTCCAACCTTATCGGGGTGTACCTCCAACCTTATCGGGGTGTACCTCCAACCTTATCGGGGTGTACCTCCAACCTTATCGGGGTGTACCTGCAACCTTATCGGGGTGTACCTCCAACCTTATCGGGGTGTACCTGCAACCTTATCGGGGTGTACCTTTCAAGCACCAGTAGTCAACGTTGTCTGATTTGTACAGCCATAGAAGAAAGGCTCTAGCCTATGGTGCATAGAGGGCTACGACGCCCATTGGTGAAGTAAAAACAGGAGGAATCATTCAGTGGATCTCATGTAATCATTGATAACATCCAGGTGATCCAGGGAAACGGTACTGATCGACAACATGTTACTTGTGGTCCTCCAAAACATGTAAATGGAACATGAGTCATGTGTCCTATCATAACCCATGTACGACATGTGTGGCCTTCTTCGGTCTTTTTTACTCTGACACTTATCAGATCATATAAGAGCTACTTTGTATTTCCCTTAGCAAGGATTCAATGCAGTCAGACCTCGCCACCGTTTGTGATGTGTTAACTTCAGTAGTAGGCCGCTATAGAGGGCCAGAGCAATAGAGAACCATGGCACGTTATCTTTAAGGTTAATAAAAAAAATGGGTGTCATATGTGAGGCCTCTTGGTGAGGTGAGTGGAGGGGGTGTGGAGGGGGTGCTGGACCTTGTCTGCTGACTGATATTTATTCAAGACTTATTGACAGAAGTGGTGGGGGACTGTCACACACGGACGAGCCATGTCCAACCATATAGTGTGGGGCGCTAAGAGGCATCTTTAAAACGAACATGTCCATAACAGAGCAGTACGTTACTTTCTAGGTGTTCGCAAGTTTGCACCTATACTTGCAATAACTGGGGACATGGGCTGGGAACCCTGAGGTGAGATGGAAGGCGTGATTGGGGAGTCTTTGGAGTAGACTATTGGATATGCCAACTGCCAGAATAGCTAGTAATGTTTTTCAATGGGATCTATCATAGGGGGAGCCTGGGCATCTGAAATGTCTAACCTTTTTCAAAAGTCTGACTGTGAAAATATGTACAAAAAACAAATGAAGGGAAACATAGATATGATTAAAAAACAACACTTGATTCAATATGAAAAACTAAATAGGTGGAGGAGATTAATCATAAACCCAAACTGAGAACCTTTTGTTTGATTAAGGGTGAAATCGTGTGTGAGAGATATATTATGTACAACTTACCTAAAAGCAAGAGATCACTATCTGCACATGTAAGATCAGGGATATTGCCTCTGCGTATTGAAACAGGTAAGATCAAGGATATTGCCTTTGCGTATGGAAACAGGTAAGATCAGGGATATTGCCTCTGCGTATGGAAACAGGTAAGATCAGGGATATTGCCTCTGTGTATTGAAACAGGTAAGATCAGGGATATTGCCTCTGCATATGGAAACAGGTAAGATCAGGGATATTGCCTCTGTGTATGGAAACAGGTAAGATCAGGGATATTGCCTCTGCGTATGGAAACAGGTAAGATCAGGGATATTGCCTCTGCGTATGGAAACAGGTAAGATCAGGGATATTGCCTCTGCGTATGGAAACAGGTAAGATCAGGGATATTGCCTCTGCGTATGGAAACAGGTAAGATCAGGGATATTGCCTCTGCGTATTGAAACAGGTAAGATCAGGGATATTGCCTCTGCGTATTGAAACAGGTAAGATCAGGGATATTGCTTCTGTGTATTGAAACAGGTAAGATCAGGGATATTGCCTCTGCGTATTGAAACAGGTAAGATCAGGGATATTGCCTCTGCGTATTGAAACAGGTGAGAGCAGGGATATTGTCTCTGCGTATGGAAACAGGTAAGATCAGGGATATTGCCTCTGCGTATTGAAACAGGTAAGATCAGGGATATTGCCTCTGCGTATTGAAACAGGTAAGATCAAGGATATTGCCTTTGCGTATGGAAACAGGTAAGATCAGGGATATTGCCTCTGCGTATGGAAACAGGTAAGATCAGGGATATTGCCTCTGCGTATTGAAACAGGTAAGATCAGGGATATTGCCTCTGCGTATTGAAACAGGTAATATCAGGGATATTGCCTCTGCTTATTGAAACAGGTAAGAGCAGGGGTATTGTCTCTGCTTATTGAAACAGGTAAGATCAGGGATATTGTCTCTGCGTATTGAAACAGGTAAGATCAGGGATATTGTCTCTGCGTATTGAAACAGGTAAGATCAGGGATATTGTCTCTGCGTATTGAAACAGGTAAGATCAGGGATATTGTCTCTGTGTATTGAAACAGGTAAGATCAGGGATATTGTCTCTGCGTATTGAAACAGGTAAGATCAGGGATATTGTCTCTGCGTATTGAAACAGGTAAGATCAGGGATATTGCCTCTGCGTATTGAAATAGGTAAGATCAGGGATATTGTCTCTGTGTATTGAAACAGGTAAGATAAGGGATATTGTCTCTGTGTATTGAAACAGGTAAGATAAGGGATATTGTCTCTGTGTATTGAAACAGGTAAGATCAGGGATATTGTCTCTGCGTATTGAAACAGGTAAGATCAGGGATATTGTCTCTGCGTATTGAAACAGGTAAGATCAGGGATATTGTCTGATGGTAATGTGGTGAAATGGAAGAGGAAAGCCTATGTAACTATTGTGACCTCGAAGAAATAGAGAATGAAACAAATGTTATCCTCTATTGCCCTTTCTACCACGATATACGCTTTCTCTTATTCCAGAAAGCACACCAGATATACCCTGGCATTATGTGGCTGAGCGATGAGGAGAAACTAAAATGTTTCTTTGTCCATTGTGTATTTCTGTTTGCAGCTTGTCTCCTATATGAATCTTCTCTTTGTGCAAGACTGGGTTCAAATGTCTGCTGTTACATTTTTCTGTATTTGTTTATCTGTATATATATATATTTTCAAAGTATTTTATTTCATCTTTATTTAACCAGGTAGGTCAGTTGAGAACAAGTTCTCATTTACAACTGCGACCTGGCCAAGATAGAGCAAAGCAGTGCGACACAAACAACACAGAGTTACACATGGGATAAACAAACGTACAGTCAATAACACAATAGAAAAATCTGTATACAGTGTGTGCAAATGTAGTAAGATTAGGGAGGTAAGGCAATAAATAGGCCATAGTGGCGAAATAATTACAATTTAGCAATTAAACACTGGAGTGATAGATGAATGATGAATGTGCAAGTAGAGATACTGGGGTGCAAAGGAGCAAAAAAAAGAAATAACAACATGGGGATGAGGTAGTTGGGTGGGCTATTTACAGACGGGCTATGTACAGGTGCAATGATCAGTAAGCTGCTCTGACAGCTGATGCTTAAAGTTAGTGAGGGAGATATAAGTCTCCAGCTTCAATGATTTTTGCAATTCGTTCCAGTCATTGGCAGCAGAGAACTGGAAGGAAAGGCGGCCAAAGAAGGAGTTGGCTTTGGGGGTGACCAGTGAAATATACCTGCTGGAGTGCGTGCTACGGGTGGGTGCTGCTATGGTGAGCAGTGAGCTGAGATAAGGCGGGGCTTTACCTAACAAAGACTTATAGATGACCTGGAGCCAGTGGGTTTGGCGACGAATATGTAGCGAGGGTCAGCCAACGAGAGCATACAGGTCGCAGTGGTGGGTAGTATATGGGGCTTTGGTGACAAAACGGATGGCATTGTGATAGACTGCATCCAATTTGCTGAGTAGAGTCTTGGAGGCTATTTTGTAAATGACATCGCCGAAGTCAAGGGTCAATAGGATAGTCAGTTTTACGAGGGTATGTTTGGCAGCATGAGTGAAGGATGCTTTGTTGCGAAATAGGAAGCCGGTTCTAGATTTAATTTTGGATTGGAGATGCTTTTGGAAGGAGAGTTAACAGTCTAACCAGACACCAAGGTATTTGTAGTTTTCCACATATTCTAAGTCAGAACCGTTATGTATGTATTTGTGTATGTATGTGTATATATACAGTGTGTATGTATGTATGTATCTATCTATGTATGTGTACAGTACCAGTCAACAGTTTGGAAACCTACTCATTCAAGGGTTTTTCTTTATTTTACTATTTTCTACATTGTAGAATAATAGTGAAGACATCAAAACTATGAAATAACACATATGGAATCATGTAGTAACCAAAAAAGTGTTAAACAAATCAAAATATATTTTATATTTGAGATTCTTCAAAGTAGCCACCCTTTGCCTTGATGACAGCTTTGCACACTCTTGGCATTCTCTCAACTAGGTTCACCTAGAACGCTTTTCCAACAGTCTTGAAGGAGTTCCCACATATGCTGCTTTTTCTTCACTCTGTGGTCCAACTCAATCCAATCCATCTCAATTGGGTTGAGGTCGGGTGATTGTGGAGCCACAGCACTCCATCACTCTCCTTCTTGGTCAAATAGCCCTTACACAGTCTGGAGGTGTGTTGGGTCATTGTCCTGTTGAAAAACAAATGATAGTCCCACTAAGCGCAAACCAGATGGGATGGTGTATTGCTGCAGAATGCTGTGGTAGCCATGCTGGTTAAGTGTGTCTTGAATTCTAAATAAATGACTGACAGTGTCACCAGCACATGCAGAGATCATCCGTTCACCTATTCTGCGTCTCACAAAGACACAGCGGTCTCAAATTTGGACTCATCAGACCAAAGGACAGATTTACACCAGTGAAATTGAGTGTGCAAAGCTGTCATCAAGGCAAAGGGTGGCTACTTTGAAGAATCTCAAATATAAAATAGATTACCTTACATTTTTAAAAATCTTTATGCGATGCACAATGCTGAGAACACCGGAAGAAGAATTATCATTGAATTACCACCGTGAATTATTGTAATGTTTGTTTATGTGTCAATTAATCCCATAAGGTATGGGTTGCCAATAAGCAATTTGACATGAAAATAAAACGTCATTCATATAGTCCAATTAAAGGGTCTTACATGACAGCCTGTGATATATCAGGCATATACACACATTGCCCAACAATTCCTCACGGGCAGGAGTTATTCTGTATTGAAGAGGGCATGAAATGGTGGCCATTCTCTACAAACCCTTTTATTTACCGGAATTCCAATAGAATACATTTGATTGTTGACTCAGTGATAGCAAGTCGTAACAGACTATGAAAGGCCATGACCTAAAGATGGAAGGGGTCAGCATGGGCCCTGGTCAAAAGTTGTGCACTACAAAGGGAATAGTTTGCCATTTGGGAAACAGCCTTTGACTAAAACACTCTGAATGAAGGAGCGAGAGAGAGGGATGGATGTGACGGAAGACCGTCAAATGCCACCTTGCAACAACAGCTGTATTTCTATGGGTGTCACGATGACCTCACAATGTCACACAGTTTTCTTATTCTATATGGTCCAGTCCTAACTTGAGATCCGCACATATATCCCATTGTAATCAATGCATGATATACACAATTGTGCATAACTCTGTCCTATGGATTCAATGAGTAGTATCTTGTCACCACATTTTCTTAGTATTCCCCATGGAGGCATAATGATTCATATTGTTCTGAGAGTACATAAAAAACATGGAAATGGTGCCCCTGATTAGATTTTGTACCCCTTGATACTGACAACCATCAGAGCAGAGCACCTCATGGAAAAAAATAACCCTCTTCAATACTTTTATTTTACTCTGCTGTAAAAAGAATAGCGGTGTCCTTATCCGTGGAATGAATGCTTTTCCGGTGTCAAGATTGAGCGAGGTGCTGTCATCATCATATTCACTGCTGTTATGCTGGCTAATCGAGGGTTCTAAAAAAAATGAAGGGGGGGAAATAACTTCACTGATCATTTTAGCCCAGTGAAGTGTTCAAGTCAAGAGGCGCTGAGATGAATCAAGCATTCCCTCTGAGGGAAGAAAGGGATTTTCAGCTGAGTGACAAGGATATTAGGATACTCCTCTTGTCTCCTCAATCGTTTGTGTCTGTCGCTTCATTTTTAAGAGTCACTCCTACAAGGAGTGAAGAGAGGTGTAAGTTCATGGTAGCATAATTGAAATAGGTCTCTGACATTATTGTGCAATAACGGTTACTTTTTAAAAAATGTACAGTGAGCTCCAAAAATATTGGGACAATGACACCCTCAAATTAAAGCTGACATTCTGCACTATAATTTCTGTATCATTTCAAATCCACATTGCTGGAGTACAGAGCCAAAACAACAGAAAATGTGTCACTGTCCTAATACTTTTGGAGCTCACTGTATGTACTGTGTATAGTATATACAGTACCAGTCAAAAGTTTGGACACACCTACTAATTAAAAGGTTTTTCTTAATTTTTTCTATTTTCTACATTGTAGAATAATAGTGAAGACATCAAAACTATGAAATAACACATATGAAATCATGTAGTAACCCCAAAAAAGTGTTAAACAAATCAAAATATATTTTATATTTGAGATTCTTCAAAGAACCCAACCTTTGCCTTGATGACAGCTTTGCACACTCTTCCCTCAACCAGCTTCATGAAGTAGTTACCTGGAATGCATTTCAATTAACATGTGTGCCTTGTTAAAAGTTCATTTGTGGAATTTCTTTCCTTCTTATTGCGTTTGAGCCAATCAGTTGTGTTGTGACAAGGTAGGGGTGGTAAACAGAGGTTGACATAACTATCATCATCTTGATCATCATTATGATCATCAAATCGAATCAAATATTATTGGTCAGGTACACATATTTTGCAAATGTTATTGAAGGTGCAGCGAAATACTTATGTTTCAACAGTTCAGTAATTTGGCTTGGGTGGCTTTGGTCCTTGATGATCTTTTTGGCCTTCCTGTGACATCAGGTGCTGTAGATGTCCTGGAGGGCAGGCAGTGTGCCCCCAGTGATGCGTTGTGATGACCGCACCCCCCTCTGGAGAGCTCTGTGGTTGAGGACGGTGCATCTGTAGACGTTCGTGAGGGTCTTAGGGACCAAGTCAAATTTCTTCAGGCTCCTGAGGTTGAAGAGGCGCTGTTGCGTCTGTTGCGCATTCCTCACCACACTGTAGTGCTGCGCGATTAACAGAAATGTTGGTTATTTTTTGGTTTAAAAAAAACTAATTGACGGAAGTCGGTTCAATTATTTGAATTCCACTTCGTTCTGAGCTCAAAGCGCACATTGAGAGAAATCAGATACAGCCTGGACTGTGCAATGTATTAGGGAGTTGTAGTTTTCAACAGGCCAATATTCTACATAGTTCGGCGCATAAAACGTGGTAATTAACTACAATGATCATAATCCATTACGCATCTACTGTACTACAGAAGAGACAAGAATGCGCGATCGTGAGGGGATATAGAGAGCAGCTTTTGCTTCACGAGGTATCTCTACCTGAAAATACATGATCTAAGTGATTGATAGTTGGCATTCAGCAGTCATAAAAGTATGCCTTATTTACTTTGAAGAACTACAAAATAGTGATTTTGACAGACAGCAGCAGCTCTATAGAGATGAGATGAGACTTGGAATAAAATAATAAAGTAATCAAATAAAACAAATGTAATATACACAACAACTGAAATATTTTATTAAAGTAAAGTAATGTGAATAAATTATGGTTAATAAATGATAAGCAGTAATGGGCATTCACTACCGTCTTGGGACTTTATTTTTTATTTTTTATTATTATTTTTTAATAATTGAACCGAAACCTAACCGACCTCAAAAGGCACCAATCGCTCAGCACTACCATGCTGTCTGTGTGAAGGGACCATTTCAGGTTGTCAGTGATGCGCATGCCGAGGACCTTGAAGCTTTTCACCCTCTCCACTGCAGCCCTGTCGATGTGGATGGAGGCGTGCGCTCTCTGCTGTCTCCTGAAGTCTGCGATCAGCTCCTTCGTTTCGTTGAGGGAGAGGTTATTTTCCTGGGACAACTCCACCCAGGTCCCACACCTCTCTGTAGGCTGTCTCGCTGTTGTTGATAGTCAGGCCTACCACTGTTGTGTCATCAGCAAACTTGATGATTGAGTTGGAGACGCGCGTGGCCACCCAGTCATTGATGTACAGGGTGTACAGGATGGGGCTGAGCATGCACCCTTGTGGGGCCCCCATGTTGAGGATCAGCGTGGCGGAGGTGTTGTTGCTTACCTTCAGCACCTGGGGTCAGCCCGTCAGGAAGTCCAGGACCCAGTTGCACAGGGCAGGGTTCGACGCAGGGCTCCAAGCTTAGTGATGAGCTTGGAGGGCACTATGGTGTTGAAGGCTGAGCTGTAGTCGATTAACAGAATTCTTACATATTCCTCTTGTCCAGATGGGATAGGGCAGTGTGCAATGCAACGGGGATGGCGTCATCCGTGGATCTGTTGGGGCGGTATAAAATTGTAGTGGGTCTCTAGGATAGTGGTCACCAACCAGTCAACTACTGCACTGGCCAATCGGATAGCTCAAATCACCTGCCTACAAGTTTGATACTAGCCTGCGTGAGATGTCATAACTTTTAAAAGCATGACCAGACAGAGATTGTCAAAGAATACAGCAAAGAGCTGCTGTTTTTATGAGAGAGTTCATGTTAAACGTTTTATTCGGCACTGTCAACACTCTCTACACTCCCACTCGCGCTTCAGCTGCAATTGAATGAGTTGCCAAGTGTAATGATAGCCTTGGTTTTTATTATTATTAGCAGCTTGTCGTGTATATTTTAATATTGAGGAATATTTCACTTTCTCTGGTAATAGGAACAACATGAATTTGTGCTTGAGGGAGATGCGGATGCGGCGTGACTCAAGTTTCGCCATCAGCTGGAAGACTGTCCCATCTCTCTGGTTAGCCTCACCAGAGGAAAGGAAGGAGAGAGTTTTCCTTTATTTAATTCCCCAGCTACAATAAATGCGGCCTCAGGATACGCTGCTTCCAGTTTGCACAATGTCCAGTGTAGTTCCTTGAAGGCCGTCACGGTGTCAGCTTGCGGGGAATATAGAAACGATGACCAAAGAAAATTTATCTTGGGAGGTAATATGGTTGGCATTTGATGGTGAGGTATTCCAGATTGGGGGAACAAAAGGACTTGAGTTCCTGTACGTTCCCACAATCACACCACGAGTAGTTAATTATGAAACATACACAACTACCTTTCATTTTCCCGGGGAGTTGTTTCTTCCTGTCCGCACAATGGATGGAGAACATCGCTGGCTGAATGGATGGGGACAGTATATCCGGAGAGAGCCATCCATGTGGTGTACGGAGAGTGAAAACAACATCATTACTTTTTAATAGGGTGTCAAACAGTATTCATTATACGCAGAATAATTGCAGCACTTGTCAATCATGCTTTTCTTACACATGACAATTATCCACATTGTGTCCACTTAAAAATGGAAAATTAGCTGGTCTTGTGTGGCTTCTAAAGAGCTTGCTCCACTGGACCACATTATCAACAATTATTTCATGAGAAGTCGTCCTTTAATGCTTGTCTGGGCTTTAACAGTGTATTTAGGGGCTATAGGCAGTATGAACTTTTCCACCTGTTTGGACCCTGTACATGACCCTGTTGTCTTAAAGGGATATAGTTTACCCAAATTACAAAATAAAATTGAATCCATTTTCAAATTCAGGCTGTAACACAACAGATTTTTGAAAAAGTTAAGGTGTGAATACTTTCTGAAGGCCCTGTATGTCTTCTTTTTTTACTGACAAATAAAATCAATCAATCAATCAGTTCATGAAGAGCTGGGTTCAAATGGTGTTTGCTTTCTTTTCAAATACTTTAGCTGCACTTGATTGAGCATCCCTGGCAAAATGGAAATAATTGTATAGCCACAAAAGTGCAAACCCAACCATCTGGAAATCAGGCTCAATCTAACTGCTCAAGGTATTTGAAAGAAACCAAATATTAAGTGAACACAGGTCTGCTATTGGTTCACATAACCATCATCATCCTGATCCTGATCCTGATCGTCATCATCATCATCATCCATGTGGGGTATGGAGACAGTGTGAAAACAACATCATTGCTTCTTAACAGGGTGTCAAACAGTAAGCAGTACACACAGAATAATTGCATCACTTGTCAGTCATTCCTGTCTAACACAAGATAATTATCCACATTGTATCCACATAAAAATAGAAAATTAGCTGCTATTGTGCCGCTTTTAGAGAGCTTGCTCTACTGGATCTCATCAATAAACTATTTTCCCCACAAGAAGTCACCCTTGAATGCTTGTCTGGGTTTGAACAATGTGCACATGGGCTATAGGCAGTATGGACGTTTCCACCTGCTTGGACCCTACTGTATTTGACCATGTTCCCTTAAAGGGATATAGTTCACCCAAATTGCAAAATAACTTTGTTTTCTTATCTTGAAAGCAGTCTATGGACAATGAGTCTTTGAAAGAGATGTGTAGCTTAAGGATATGATTTGAAGTTACTTTGTGATGAGTCAGGACACCAAATGATACTAAATTAAGAACTGTTCATGTAGCGTAGAAAGTTAAACCACGAAATGACTGCCTAAAGTTTTGTGAACGGCACTAATGTTAATTGGTGCACATGCCACCACAGCAACAACAACCGAAATAGACCTCTCTAATCAACTCATCAGACGGATATTTGCTCAATAGGGAGAGCAGCAGATTTAATTAAATCTATAATTTCCTATTTTTCATTCTACCACCAGGGGAGAACCTACAAATGGCATGGAACAAAAGGTTGGATCTTCAAATGCCACCTGTCAAGTTTCAGCAACAACTAATGCACACAGCATTTCCTTATTCTCTATGGCATATTCCTAACTTTGAGATCTGCAAGCGTAACTCAAGGTGTCACGCATGTTTCCCATTGTAATCAATGTATGATTTACACAATTGTGCATACTGTAACCCTAATATGGTTTCAATGAGTAGTATCTTATTATTTCCCATGGAGGCAAAATTATTCTTAGAGTGCATAACAAAAAAAGAAACATTCTGAAATAATTTTTTACCCCTTCATTCTTTCAACTGTCAGAGCAGAGCACCTCATGGGGAAAAAAATAACCCTCTTCAAGACTTGTATTTTTTCCCTGCTGTAAAAATAATAGCGGTGTCCTTGTCCGTGGACGAATGCTTTTCAGATGTCAGGATTGACGAAGCGTTGGAATCATCATATTCAGTGCTGTTATGTTGCATTATCGACTGTTCTAAAAGATGAAGGGGGAAAAAGCTTCACTGATCATTTTAGCCCAGTGAAGTGTTCAAGTCAAGAGGTGCTGAGGTGAATCAAGGGAAGAAAGGGCTTTTAAGCTGAGTGACAAGGATATCAGGATACTCCTCTTGTCTTCTGAATCTTTTCGTGCCTTTCGGTTCTCTTGTAAGAGTTACTAACTCCTTGAAGGAGAGAAGAGAGCTCTCGGGGCTTTGACGCGACAGGGTCAGACTAAGTTCACAGGAACACAATGGAAACAGGTCTCCGATTTTATTGTGCTACGCCGGTGAACTTTTAAAAAATCTATGTACTGTGGATATGCAGTACCTTCAGAAAGTATTCATACCCCTTGACATCACACATTTTGTTATGTTACAGCCTGAATTCAAAATGAAAATAGAATAATAATTTTCACTCATCTACACACAGTACTCCATAATGACAAAGTGAAAACCTGTTTTTAGAAATCTTTGCAAATTGATTGAAAATTAAATACAGAAAAATCTAATTTACATACACTACCGTTCAAAAGTTTGGGATCACTTAAAAATGTCCTTGTTTTTGAAAGAAAAGCAAATTTTTTGTCCATTAAAATAACATCAAATTGATCAGAAATACAGTGTAGACATTGTTAATGTTGTAAATGACTATTGTAGCTGGAAACGGCTGATTTTTTATGGAATATCTACATAGATGTACAGAGGCCCATTATCAGCAACCATCACTCCTGTATTCCAATGGCATGTTGTGTTAGCTAATCCAAGTTTATCATTTTAAAAGGCTAATTGATCATTAGAAAACCATTTTGCAATTATGTTAGCGCAGCTGAAAACTGTTGTGCTTATTAAAGGGGAGGCAGGGTAGCCTAGTGGTTAGATAATTGGACTAGTAACCAGAAGGTTGCAAGTTCGAATCCCTGAGCTGACAAGGTACAAATCTGTCATTCTTGCCCTGAACAAGGCAATTAACCCACTGTTCCTAGGCCATCATTGAAAATAAGAATTTGTTCTTAACTGACTTACCTAGTTTAAAAAAGAAGCAATAAAACTGGACTTCTTTAGACTAGTTGAGTATCTGGAGCATCAGCATTTGTGGGTTCGATTACAGACTCAAAATGGCCAGAAACAAAGACCTTTCTTCTGAAACTCGTCAGTCTATTCTTGTTCTGAGAAATGAAGGCTATTTTAATGGACAGAAACTTGCCTTTTCTTTCAAAAACAAGGACATATCTAAGTGACCCCAAACTTTTGAACGGTAGTTTAAGTATTCACACCCCTGAGAAAATACTATATAGAAGTACCTTTGGCAGCGATTACAGCTGTGAGTCTTTCTGGGTAATTCTCTAAGAGCTTTCCACACCTGGATTGTGCAACATTTGCCCATTATTATTTTCAGAAATATTCAAGCTCTGTCAAATTGGTTGTTGATCATTGCTAGACAACCATTCTCAAGTCTTGCCTTAGATTTTCAAGTAGATTTAAGTCAAAACTGTAACTCGGCTACTCAGGAACATTCACTGTCTTCTTGGTAAGCATCTCCAACGTAGATTTGGCCTTGTGTTTTCGGTTATTGTCCTGCTGAAAGGTGAACTCATCTCCCAGTGTCTGGTGGAAAGCAGACTGAAACAGGTTTTCTTTGTGCTCAGCTCCATTCCGTTTCTTTTTATCCTGAAAAACTCCCCAGTCCTTAACGGTAACAAGCATACCCATAACAGGATGCAGCCACCACTATGCGTGATAATTGTGGAGAGTAGTAATCATTAATGTGTTGTATTGGATTTGTCCGAAATATATCTCTTTGTATTCAGGACAAAAGGTACCTTGTGCAAAAAGGATGCACATTTTGGAATATTTTTTATTCTTCCTTCTTTTCACTCTGTCAATTAGGTTAGTATTGTGGAGTAACTGATCCATCCTCAGTTTTCTCCTATCACAGCCATTAAACTCTGTAACTGTTTTAAAGTCACCATTGCCTCATGGTGAAATTCCTGAGCTTTTTCCTTCCTCTCCAGCAACTGAGTTAGGAAGGATGCCAATCTTTGTAGTGACTGAGTGTATTGATACACCATTCACAGTGTAATTAACTTCACAATGCTCAAAGGGATATTCAATGTTGTTGTTTATTTTATTTATTTTTGTATCTACCAATAGGTGCCCTTCTTTGCGAGGCATTGGAAAACCTTCCTGGTCTTTGTGGCGGGATCAGTGTTTGAAATGCACTGCTTGAATGAGGGACATTACAGATAACTGTATGTGTGGGGTAGAGAGATGAGGTAGTCATGTTAAACACTATTATTGCGCACAGAGTGAGTCCATCCATCTTGTTAAGCACATTTTTACTCCTGAACTTATTTTCGGCTTGCCATAGCAAAGAGGTGGAATACTTATTGAGCTTAAAATGTTTATTAATTTCAAAACATTTCTAAAAACAGAATCAGTATTTGTGTGAATACCAGTGACCAAAAAATGTCAATTTAATCAATTTTAAATTAAGCCTGTAACACAATTTTGGGGGGAAAAAGTCAAGGGGTGTGAATACTTTCTGAAGTCACTGTATTTTTAATTTTTACTGACAAATAAAATCAATCAATCAGTTCATGCAGAGTTGGGGTCAAATGGTGTTTGCTTTCTTTCAAATACTTTAGCTGCACTTGATTGAGAATCAAGTGCAAACCCACCCATCTGGAAATCAGGCTCAATCTAACCGCAAAAATTATTTGAACGAAAACAAATGCTATGTGGACCCAGGTCTGATATATGTTTACATAACATCATCATCCTGATCATCATCATCCATGTGGTGTATGGAGACAGTGTGAAAACAACATTACTTTTTAATACAGTGTCGGACCAGTATGCAGTACACACAGAATAATTGCATCACTTGTCAATCATTCTTGTCTAACACAATATAATTATCCACAAAGTATCCACTTAATGGAAAAGATATCTGCCATTGTGTGGCTTCTAAAGAGCTGGACCATATCAATAAAAAAAATTCACAAGAAGTCGCCCTTCAATGCTTGTCTAGTATTTAACAATGTATATAGGGGCTATAGTATGGACGTTTCCACTTGTTTGAACCCTACTGTATATGACCCTGTTGTCTTAAAGGGATATACTGTAGTTTACCCAAATTACAAAATTACTTTTTGTTTCCTTATCTTGCAATCAGTCTATGGACAAGGAGAGACTGCATTCCACACTTTTGTTTAGTTTATGTAGCATTTTCTATCCAGAAACCAGCTGAAGTCATAGTAATCCAACATGGGATGCTTTAAATGCTATGCGCAAATCATCAAGTCTTTGAAAGGCATTTGTGCAGCTCAAGGATTTTATTTGAAGTTACTTTGTGATGAGTCAGGGCACCACATGATGCTAAATTGAGCACATCTAGTTTATGTAGCGTAGAAAGTTAAACCACGAAATGGCTGCCTAAAGCTGTGTGAACGGCGCTAACATTAATGGGTGTGCATGGCGCCACGGCAACAAGAACAGAAATAGACCTCTCTAATCAACTCATCAGACGGATGTTTGCTCATTAGTGTCATGGAGAGCAGCAGATTTAATCAAATCCATTATTTCCGCCTTTTCATTCTACCAGGAAAGAGCCCACAAATGGCATGGAACAAAACGTTGTTTGAGACACTGAAGTAAAAGAAACTGATAACGACAACATGTTCATAGTCATCATAGACATCCGGATTTGTTTATCTCGGAGCTTGTATCCATTTGGGTGTTTCCTGTACAGGCGATGAAAGAGTGTGATCAGAATAGAAATCACTGACTTAGAAGATTCACCCAGACAGAGTCTGTTTTTTTGAACCACCTCCATGTTATTTGTCTCGGGGTATAATTGACTGGATCTGTGACAACAGTTTCACTTCAGATGTGTCATAAAACACAATTTATCATGGCATTAATTAACTCATGACAAGCTATGTGACAAAATGCTGTCATGAACTAGTTTGGAGCCCCTCCATGGTTGCAATTTAGCTATTAATCCTGATAAATAACACAAACATTGTTCTTCATTTGTTTGGACAGTCTCTCCACTATCCTTCCCTTTGAGGAAAGAATGGCTTGAGACTCGACATGATCTCCACCAATGCCTGGCGTACCAATACATTGCAGAATTTTAATGTTCCCATTTGAACAAAAAAGATGACTCATATTACATTCATGGCATCAATAATTTAAATGTTGCTTCGTAAAGCTGCGGGCCGACAAAAAAGAAGAAAAAAAGAAATTGCTTCTCCTATACGGTGGCTTTTATGACAGACATTAAAAGCTTTGAATGGGGCTGGATTGGCCTAATGTTTTCCACCCTTTACTTGCTCAATTATTTAGTGACCATTGTTCCTCTAACCTGGAGGAAAGCATGCCTTGACATGAGCTGGACCAACTGGCCGAGTGGGTAATCCACATCTGGCCCTGGATCAGAGGAGAAGCCACATGTTGTCCTTTCACCTTTTAAGATCTGATCAGGGACCAGTATAAAGTCTCCATCTCTAAGAATCAGCTTAGCTAGCTTGATTGGCTACGCTAACGTAAAACAAAATGACTAGCCTATACTGACTGGGCCCCGGATCAGTAAGCCAGTGTTGAAAAGGCACAGAGGTTATTATAAGAGTCAATTAGCGCGAGCTAAGCTAGCTATACACGCCTATCCATGGGTGCGTGAAGCATTCTCAACGGGGGAACAAAGGCCTAAAACCTGAGACGCCGGCACTATTATGCCACCCATTTTCTCAAGGATTGTTACCCTCTCTCCACCCATGAAGTGGCTATTGTGTACCCTTCCACCATGCGTGCCAGCTGTTGCCATGCCACAGTGTAATAATAGACATCTCCTACCTGTTTGCCAGTGGGGTTGACATTACTGGCCTCACAAAGACAGGATAGGCAGGCTCCTCAGCCAAGTCGACATCATTCTGTCCTAGAAGGAATCTAGCAGCTTGTTATTTGTACAGCAGGACCAGCTTCTGAATAATAGATGCCTCTGCGGATATTGAAGGCGACCTGCTGTTGTTTTAGCACTGACCCAATTTCAGCCAGTGAGATTAGAGGTCAAAGGTCAGGCTCATGTTTTTCACATAGCAACGAATTGTTTTTTTCTTCCTCCCTTTTTGATACAAATTCTTCAACAAGTCCACCATGGGTGATATGCTAGAGTGATATTACATCAAAACACTCTCAGGTAAAAGTTAGTAATATGGCATTTTGAATCATTTATTGTATTTTTTCAGGAGTCTTTTCCTGCCTTCCATCTGATTCTGCAGCGAGACTTGGGTATGCTGGGATCTTTCAAAGTAAATGATAACATTTGATGCTTCTGTACAGCGAAACAAGAACAAGACAATTTTACATTAGAATCCCATGACAAACTGCCTCAAAGTGAACATTGCCAAAAACACAGCAATACAGTATGTGCACACACAACATCTCCTCACTACTGTACATCAGCAAAACCTCTCATCCTGAATAAGAGATGAGAGGTGAAATATGACATATTGGCAACAAAGAGCCTGATAATAGCTTCCCCTCTGATAAGCAGACAATAGAAGCTCCAGGAAAATGCAGTCGACAAAGCAGAGCTCAATATTTTGCCATTAAGGCGTAATGAACTAATTATGGTGCTCGGAGATGGTTGGGCTGGATTAACGGCTGCAGGACAGAATCAGGGAGAGTGGGGAAATCCAGATAAAAAAAGTGGATTGGATGATGAAAAGCTCTTCAGATTTCACACAGGTTCAAGTGTTGAGTGCATCTACCATAGACCACTGAAGATGTGTTACAGTTATTGTGCATGCTGAGCTACAGCACATGAACAATGACATGTAAAGACTTGTGTGGTTTTCGTGGGTCTGTCCCGAAAACATCCGACGCGTTCCTTTGACGCCGTTGCACAGTCATTGCCTCCGTGTGGTTGCTTTCAAATGTCAATGACGTAACACATATACGCGCAACACTTAACTATTGCTCAATAATGAATAAAAACCACTGTCTTTTAGTTGTGATTTTATTTTCCATGTCATTTCTTTCTTCACAGGGTCATGAAATGTAAAAATGAACAAAGTGCACCGTACACAAGTCAACAATGTTTTTTCTATTGACAAGGAGCAAGGGCCACGTCCATTTCAATGTCAGTCACACAATCTGTACTTGACCATCAGCACATCAGCATTAGAAATGAACAGAAGTGGATCTGAGTTCATCTTTTCAGCTGATGGTGGAACAGTACCTCTTCACGTTGGTTTAGTTTCTGTGAGGGAAATGAGATGCACTAGTCTGGCAATGAACATTGTACTGTCATTTATATCAAAGGTTAACTTTGTCATGAAAACGAAGTAACTTCTACTCGGTTGTCTCCGTTAACTGGATGCTTCTTTACCTAATATTGTATATGATTGTTTCTTTGTTCTATCTTTTTACCTGTCGTGGCTGCGTTCAAATACAGAACAACGCATCTCCCTTCGATGACACATTTTTGTCTGTGCATTTGCATTGCAGAGAATATTTTGGAGTGGGTGTGGAGAAGAGGGTGAGTGTTCATTTATCTCCATTGCTCTAAACAACTGAAACACTTGCAATGATCATGTTGTGTGGCTATTTTTTATTTTCCCTTTCCCTGTTGAATACAGTGTGGTAAATGACCGGACGAATAAATGACCTGTAAAAATAGATGGTCAGTCAATGCCCACAATCATTTCCCCAAATACTCCTATGAATCATACCAAACCATACACGGACACCCTTTTCACGCTACTGAGCTGAGCCAGTTATACTGCGCTGGCCTGATTACACGTCAACCATAGTTGGTGGCACCTTGCTGGAAAGGACGATGTGAACGGAAACATATCCGAGCCAGCACGGCACGGTTCAGGTACAGGTCGTCATTCAAGTGTGAAAAGGGAATTTAGAGGGAAGGTTAGATAAGGTCAAACATGTGACAAGCCAGCTATTTTGGCAGTGGCATCATCGAAAGACCCTAAGGATTGCTGAGTATTCCCAATTCCCCATCCCAATATGGCCCTTTGTTTTCATTTGGATAGTACATGTAGAAACGGTGCAGTGGTGTAGATAATAATGAATAGGAGTTAGGAAAGGATTCCTTCAGGAATGGAACCTATCTAAGGCTTACACTGCCTGGTAAAGAAGGTCCTCTGATCCCATAGTTTGGGTCATTGTGCTTATACAAGAGGAAATCACAGAGAGAAAAGAGAGAGAAAAGGATGTTGATGGGTGACAATTGGATCAACGTCTCTGCAGAGAGCTCTTTGCTGCATTTTTTATTTATGTGTGTGTGTGTGTGTGTGTGTGTGTGTGTGTGTGTGTGTGTGTGTGTGTGTGTGTGTGTGTGTGTGTGTGTGTGTGTGTTTGATATAATGTTGTCATTACTTTATCAATGGACAGATAAACTGACCATACTATAATGAGTGTCCATGTAGATAGTTATGGTTGTTATCAGGTATGATGTCAAAACGGTGTTACTTCATCGATGTGGTAAAGAGGTCACTGGAACGCAGACCGCGGGGGATGGAAGGATGCCGGATTGGCGCACATTCAGCAAATCTGTTCTAGCAAAGTGGATATTCCTTAACTCCGTCATGAATGATGTTTTGGAACAGGCCCATAATGTGGCTACTAAAGTCCGATGTGGATATATTTAGATTTTTTTCGCTGCATAACATTTAGAAGTTGTCCCTTTTCAGGTTTAGAGGAAGTGACTGCTAAATGCTAACTCACGTTCGTAGAAGCTGGTAATATAGCTAGCATAGAGAAATCTGTGATAGTGGTTAAAGTTGTTTTTAAGTAATGCAGTTGATGGTGACGATGGCATGTATTGGGGTTGACATCCATACAACCGTTATATTCCGATTTTTACCACAACATAGTGTGAAATTCACATAAACAATAGCCTAAATGTAGGCTAATTTTACTTGGGGGCAATAAGGAGATTTGTTCCCCCACGGCATCTTTCCTCCACGCGTTTCCATGGTATTTCCATTGTTTTGGTTGAGTTCCACTGACCTCTTTATCACATCTATGAGTGCCATCATATAATTCCAATTCTAATTCTAGAATAAGAATTCTCATTTCAACATTTGTGTAGAGTTCCAGCAAAGAATTTTGGCGATAGCAACAAGTGATGTCACAATAATGAAGGACAACAAAACGGAGTTCTAAAACAGAAAGAAAATTCATTTCTGTGCTGCTACTTGGCAGGGTACAGAGAGAGAGAGAGAGAAAGAAAGAGTTGCTGAAAGATGAACTGAGATTGACAGAGATTCATTGAGGACACATAAGAGAGACTGAAGGTAAGACCATTCAGATAATAAAAAAAGTAACTTGTGTTAAGTGCAGCTACAGTATTCATGTGTTTGTTTCTAGCTTGTAATGTTAGGAGTATGGGCCTAAAGACCTTACAAATATTAGAATGAAAAATAAATTGAACAGTGACAGCTAAAAATGATTTCTCTCTCACTCTCTCTCTGAGAATGAAGATGTGGGAGATGGGTAGGAAGGAAGACGTGGATGAGAGAATGAAGACACAACTGATGAAGGAGAGAAAGTGGCTGAACGAGAGGCTGGACAGAATGCACGAGTACAACAAGAGAGAGATAGAGCTCAGGATAAATGACCTTAAAGAGGAGACGAGAAATGAGATGGAGAGAGTTGGACGAAGGAGAGAACAAGAGAGAGAAGGAAGGGGAGAGGAGAGGTCATGGACGACTGAGGTGAGGAGAGGAGAGTGGAGGATGGGGATGATGGAGGGAACAGATGAGATGAAGGGAAAAGAAAGGATGTGGAAGGCTGGAGGGGAGGGAACGGGAGAGGAACAGAAGGAATGGCGAAGGCGAACAAGGGAGAAGTTGTGGATGGAGTTGGTTGAAGAGCAGAGGAAGATGGAGGAGAGAGAGAGGGAGAGATTGAGGAATTTGAGGAAGAAAGATAATGAGGAGATTGAGGTAGAAAGGAGCATGCTGAGGGAGAAAGAGAAAAAACTGGACACTGAAAAGATGGAAGTGGAGATGCAGAGAAAAGAACTGGAGGAACAGAGGAGGGGTCTGGAAGAGAAAGACAGGCAGAGAGAGGAGGAGAGAAAGAAGGAGATGGAGGCCATTGATAAGATCAGGGAGACCGAACGCACCGAGATGGAGAGAGAGAAAAGAGAGAGGGAGGAGAAGATGCGGAGGGAGATAGAGAGACAGGTGGAGATGTTCAGAAAGCAGATGAGGATTGCCATGTCTGAGAAGTTTGAGGTAGAAATGATTAAGCTGGATGAGGAGAAGAGAAAGATGAAAGAGATAATGGCGAAAGAGGGAGAGAGGTTCAGGCTGGACATGGAGGTGAGGCTTGTTGAGGCACTGAAGCGAGAGAGGGATGAGGTGAGGAAGGTGAAAGTCAGGAACATACGAGAAAGAGCAACAAAGAGGAGGGAGCTGAACCTTGATACCAGTGAGACTGACCTGAGTTACCCAGACTGTGTGTGTAGGAACAGAGAACAATGGATGAAGAAAGAGACAAGTGAGAGGATGAGGGAGAGGAGGAAGTCTGAGGAATGCAAGAAAGAGGCGAAAAGGAACAGTAGAAAAATGGAGGAAGAGAGGCGGAGAGGAGAAAAGGGCAGCAGGAAAAGTGAGATCAGTGAGGCAAGGCAACATATTGAGAGGAGGGAGGACAGTGACTCGGAAACTGCCTTGGAAAGTTCCGGAAGAACCAAGCTGTTTAGCAGCACTGAGATGGAAAGTGAGCAAAGCAAAGGAAAGGGCAAGAAAGGGAATCTGTTCTTCAAGTGGTTTACCAAAATAAATTGAGAAAATATGGAAATAAGAGTGATGGCTTTATCAAACAATAGATTTTTTTATGAATTTAGTTTAGTTTAATGGCCCAGTGCAGACAAAAACGTGTGAAAAAAAAGATTTTTCTGTGTGTACAAAATATTAGGAAGGTGTACACACAGGAAAATCATGTGTGTTGCACCCTAGTTTGCCCTGAGAACAGCCTCAATTCGTCGACTACAAATTCTGAATCATGTTGACTCCAATGCTTCCCACTGTTGTGTCAAGTTGGCTGGATGCCCTTTGGATGGCGGACCATTCAGCTTTGCAGTTCCTGACACACTCAAAAAGGCACCCCTGACAAATACTATCATACATCAATAAGGGATCATAGATCTAACCTGTATTCACCAGTCTATGTCATGGAAAGCAGGTGTTCCTAATGTTTTATACACTATTTCCACACTATGAGGTTGGAATAATACTCTGAAAATGTGAAAATTATGATAATGGACTTTTAGTGTTAGAGCTGTTTGAAAAGACCACCTGAAATTTCAGTCTATTTTGTGGGATGGAGTTTTGGCCTGCCTGGTGTAATAAAGATCAATTTAGCATTAAAACATTTCTGTCCTTTTTCATCTTTGCACTATAGTTAGAGAATAGAGCATTTTCCATTGAATTATTAAATGGGGAAGCTCAATACTAGATCAATACAAAATGTTATTTTGTTCAATAGTGTTTTTATGTTTCAATCTGGGTGTGTTTGGTTTCCATTCTTGTAAATATATTCCCAGAAGACATTTCCTGCCATAATAAAAGCACCTGTTGGGCCATGTCCTGTGGTTGGGCAATGTTTTTCCTCCAGTCATATAAAAACTTATTCAGCACAATCTAAATTCATGTCTGAGTCTATAAAAACATTTGCTTACCTATCGAAGTGTTATGGCCTGGGTTAATAGTTCATCAGGGTTATGTTCATAAAGGCACACCTAAGCAAAACAATTTGCAACAGAAAACAAAAACAAACATTCCTTATCAGACTTAAGTTTTTAAAGGCCCAGTGCAGTCAAAAACGCGACTTTCCTGTGTTTATATATTTCCACACGATGATGTTGGAATAATGCTGTGAAATTGTGAAAATGATGATAATGCCATTTTAGTGTAAGAGCTGTTTGAAAAGACTCTGATATTTCTGCCTGTTGTGGCGGGATGGAGTAAAGAGAGTTCTAAACCTTTCTACAAATAACAGCTCATGTTCAGGTTCTCCCCTCCCCACTCAGACCACTCCCAGACAGTCCTAGCTACATTGTAGCTTGAAAAATTGCTCTGCTAAAAAATATAAATATATATTTTTACAAACAATCACAGTAACGTACTCTTTTGTTACCCAGAAATGATTTGATATTGAGCAAAAGAAACAGCTGTTCCTGCCAACTGAACACGACCCACTTCCTTCCTGTTTTGATCAACCAATCAAGTGTGAGGAATATGCCAGTGGAAAAGCGAATCAGAACAGACTGCAACATTGTTGAATTAAGAATCAACAGACCTAAATCATAGCTAGCAGAACAAACCCAGTGGCTTCCATCATAGAGCATACATTGTATGCTCCGACTATGTCTGCAAACATGGGCGTATCGTTGCAAGCAGAAGCATTACGTTGCAGGTTTGATCATATGGCAAGCTTGTGTGTGTGAGTGGGTGCATGCATGTGTGCTTGCGTCTATGTGTGGTAGGTCCAAACTCACACACACACCAATAACACATGGAGATGGAGCAGGGAGGCTCTCTTCCCTCCTAACCTCAGGCAGGCTAAACTACCATGGCAGCCATCTGGAGGCGACACGCTGACTTTTCTAAGTATTCTCACGGCCCAGAGTGTTGTTCTCATTTCAGTTCCTCCAGGCTCTCTAGACCTCCAAGTGGACAAACTCCTTGGATGATGAAATTTCACTCAAGTTCAATGTTGAGTATCTCATGTAGACAACTCTGAAGAGCGAAGGAGAGACAGAGCGAGAGAGAGAAAGAGAGAGAGAAAGAGAGAAAGAGAGAAAGAGAAAGTCTTGGCTATTTTTTGTAGTATTTTATTAGGATCCCCATTAGCTGTTGCTGAAGCAGCAGCTACTCTTCCTGGGGTCCACATGGAACATGGAACATGAGATAATAGACAAGAACAGCTCAAGGACTGAACTACACACATTTATGTTATGGTTATGCTTGTGAGAATAAATGTATGTGGGTATGGGTTCTTTTGTGTGTGAGTGTGCTTGAGAGTGTGTGTTGTAGCACTGGAAATGGTTGGATAGATAAAGCTTAGCGTGAGGTCATGTGAAAGGTGTCTATCTCTGATTGTTAAGCCTGTGGCTGAAAAGCTGTCTGCTCTCACAACAGACTGCTTTTTGGATTCTATTTGTTGTATCACCGCCTACACACCCTGAGACCAGCTAAACACAGACGCTCAGAAACACACACACACACACCCACGCACGCACACGCACACGCACACACACAAAGATGTGTATGTACAGTATGTGTGCACACGCACACACAATCAAAGGCACTAACGCAGAAGTCAACACAGTGAGGGCATTTGTGATATGACTATGCTTCGCTCTGCTTTGCTATTCTGTGAAGTTAAATACATTTGCACATATCAACAACTATTTATTTACTGGATTTAACAGTAAAACACGCTGCTCTGGACGTACATCTATGGATATATGTCACTTTAAAGCAATTGCAAGGCAATGGATTGCAAAGACTGCAAGTATGACATTAGTGTTAGTCTCAACTTGTTGTGTGGGGTTTAGTGTAGCTCTGCATGTTATGGCATGCTTATTAAGCCCCAAGTGGCTTCAAGTGAATGGACATTTCTAAGTGAAAACACATTATGTGAGAATTAATGTGAACGCCATCCACACCTACAGCTCAGACTTCCAGGTCAATCTGGTAGCCCTATTAACGCAAGCTCTCAAATAAAATCTAACTTTTCTCATGATCAGGTATTACAGGCCCTATAAACTTATCGTATAAAAAGGACCCCTGTATAAATTCCCACCTGAAGCGACTTATGGTGGCCCTCACCACTGCCTGTGTTAAAAAACGGACAAAAAATATATATATATATAAATCAAGATTTGGCTAAGGATGTGGTTACGTGGACCTTGGAAATTACCACCAACAGTTGACTGCTGTCCCTGCTATGTTTCTGGACCATATGGAGCGAAGCTGTCTCTCTCTCTCTCTCTCTCAGACAGAAGCAATGGACGGAGACTCAGTTATTGGAGCTGCTAATGGCCCATATGGACGGATCATATGTTGCCAATGAATTTTAACAACGGGATATTGGCCGCCACTCAACATGAGCCGAAGGCATTTTTAAAGACGCTGGTGAATGTCATCTCCAATGTGTTGTCTCAACTTGGCCCAAATCACAAATCCAATCTGAAATTGCATTTGTGTGAATTTATATGTCAAAAAGCCCCAGCGCGCGCGCACACACACACACACACACACACACACACACACACACACACACACACACACACACACACACACACACACACACACACACACACACACACACACACACACACACACACACACACACACACACACACACAGAATAATATTGCTTTAATGGAGAGGCTCAATATGTATTTATGAGCTACTCTAGCTGGCAGGTCTTAGTACCATACCATACAGTTCTTTTTTTAATTTCATGAGCCATGGTGCTAGCCATATGGTCGCTTGGACAGAGTGAATACTGAACAGCGATGGCTTCCCAGACTGTCTATTATTTTTCTTGACTTCAGCGGATGAATTATTCAACAAGGACACTCAAAGAAAAAAAGAGAATTAGTCCTTTGTCTTTACTGTACTCGCTGGCTAACTTTAAACTCAATGTCACTGTAAGATTTCAGTAAAAAAATCTAATCTTGTGCCAGAGGCGGATGTAGTCAATGTCCTCCTCAGACTTTTGGACTAATGGAAACCTTAATTACTACATCAAAACCACAAGATACATCGATGGAATCTCTACTCCACAAAGTCATTGTTTTTATATAACCTCTATCTTATCCCAAACCAATTCCATTTCTATCACTAACTACATTACTGCTCCTACCAGTGTCCTTCACTTGCCTGCTGTCCTTGCACACCCCTTTATAAACATGGCCGACCTTGACACTGACTTCACTGAGCGAAACCCTCCTATTCAAGGCAGGACGTTGATTGGATGGGACGGGAGCACCCCTATCCACATGCCATGTAAATCAGCGCTAATTCCACCCCTGTAATTATAGCTCTCTGTTCTGTAATGCTGACAGCAGGCCGCAAATTGCTCCCTCTGTAATTGGGAGGCAATTTCCTCTCTTTTACATCTCCCAGGGAGAGATAATGAGGGGGAGGCGGCCTACCATCTGTGCTGCAGGTAGGTGCTGTGAGCATACTGCACCGGAGACGGATGGATTTTAAACAAACTCACTGGGAGACGGCGAAGATATGATATGACTGTAGTAGGGCCATAACTGTATGGCTATTAAATATGACCAAAAGTTCAACGTTAATATACCTTTATTTATACAGGTTATTCTCATTGAGATAAAAATGGATTGTTCAAGAGAGACTTGTTCAAATGCATGGTGGTAATTATTTCACATCATATGTACATATACAGTGGCAAGGAGAAGTATGTGAACCCTTTGGAATTACCTGGATTTCTGCATCAAATTTGATCGGATCTTCATGCAAGTCACAACAGTAGACAATTTGTAAGTCGCTCTGGATAAGAGCGTCTGCTAAATGACTTAAATGTAAAAATGTAAATGTAGACAAACTCGGTGTGCTTAAACGAATAACACACAAATTATTGTATTTTTCTTGTCCATATTGAATACATAATTTAAACATTTTCCAAACGCTAATTGGAGTCAGGAGCCAGCTAACCTGGAGTCCAATCAATGAGACGAGATTGGAGATGTTGGTTAGAGCTGCCTCGCCCTACAAAAAAAACTCACAAAATTTGAGTTTGCTATTCACAAGAAGCATTGCCTGATGTGAACTATGCCTCAAACAAAAGAGATCCCAAGATTAAGAATTGTTGACTTGCATAAAGCTGGAAAGGGTTAAAAAATGATCTCTAAAAGCCTTGATGTTCATCAGTCCATGGTAAGACAAATTGTCTATAAATGCAGCAAGTTCAGAACTGTTGCTACTCTCCCTAGGAGTGGCCGTCCTGCAAAGATAACCGTAAGAGCACAGCGCAGAATGCTCAATGAGGTTAAGAAGAATCCTAGAGTGTGAGCTAAAGACTTACAGAAATCTCTGGAACATGCTAACATCTCTGTTGACGAGTCTGCGAAATGTAAAACACTAAACAAGAATGGTGTTCATGGGAGGACACCATGGAAGAAGACACTGCTGTCCAAAAAAAACATTGCTGTGTCTGAAGTTTGCCAAAGTGCACCTGAATGTTCCACAGCGCAACTGGCAAAATATTCCGTGGACAGATGAAACTACAGTTGGGTTGTGTGGAGAAAAAAAAGGCACAGCACACCAACATCAAAACTTCATCCTAACTGTAAAGTATGGCGGAGGGAGCATCATGGTTTGGGGCTGCTTTGCTGCCTCAGGGCCTGGACAGCTTGCTATCATCGACGGAAAAATGAATTCCCTAGTTTATCAAGACATTTTGCAGGAGAATGTTAGGCTATCTGTCCGCCAAATGAAGCTCAGCAGAAGTTAAGTGATGCAACAGGACAACGACCCAAAACACAGAAGTAAATCAACAACAGAATGGCTTCAACAGAAGAAAATACGTCTTCTGGAGTGGCCCAGTCAGAGTCCTGACCTCAACCCGATTGAGATGCTGTGGCATGACCTCAAGAGAGCAGTTCACATCAGCGATCTCAAGAATATTGCTGAACTGAAACAGTTTTGTAAAGAGGAATGGTCCAAAATTTCTCCTGACCATTGTGCAGGTCTGATCCGCAACTACAGAAAGCGTTTGGTTAAGATTATTGTTGCCAAAGGAGAGTCAACCGGTTATTAAATCCAAGGGTTCACATACTTTCCCCACCTTGCACTGTGAATGTTTACACGGTGTGTTCAATAAAGACATGAAAACGTATAATTGTTTGTGTGTTATTAGTTTAAGCAGACTGTGTTTGTCTATTGTTGGGACCTAGATGAAGATCAGATCAAATTTTATGACCATTTTATGCAGAAATCCAGGTATTTCCAAAGGGTTCTCATACTTTTTCTTGCCACTGTAGGTGTTTTTTCTCTCCTCCATTTCATGAGAAAATGAAACCGACTGAATTGGAATGATGGTGATCGTATCGATCGTCAGCCACTTCTCATAAATGACCTGTCATGAGCCCCTGCTGTTGCAGCAATTCAAGTGTATTATGATCCTATATTGTATTTATGCTATAATGACTGCTCATCAACATAATAACAGATACATCTACTGTAAATATAAGACCGCCTGTTCAATTATCATTTCTCCACTAATGGGAATCATAAAGCATGTATAATGCCATACATAAACATACCATTACCGCATTGATGGCATGTTGAGCATGATGTGCAATGCAGAATGCCACCATACAACCCTTGGCATTTGGAGTCCTGTGTTACAGTATCACAATCACACTCCTATCGGAGTATGCTAATTGTCTCATTTGTCTGTCCTCTCACAGTCAACCTCCTGCCACTGAGGCAGATGACAGTAACACTTTGGCTGACTACTAATGAAAATGACAGTTAAGCTCTCATTATGCTCGTAATGAAGGGACAGTCCATGCATGCCAATCAACGCCATGCCGCCCACTGAAAAATACTTTTCAATGATATATCGGTTTTTGGTTTTCAGTGGTGTTTTTGAGTAAAATGTTTCCTAAAACATTTTATACTGAAACTATCCTAATGGTAAATAGTTAGACCCTTGCCTAACTAGATGTCAATTATGGTTCTGGTTATTATATAGTTTATAACAAATAAGCCTGGAGATTGACACTAAACAGATCTTGAAATGTGAATTGCTATGTAAGATGGTTGATGGAAATGAGGGTTTTGTCTTAAAATGTGGTCATGTCACTGTGGCTCTATGAATGTTTGACACTGTGCTTCTGATATTTCGCCAATCTTTTTAATGATATATGGCAAAAGGGATGTGATGTAAACCTGCTAATTATGTTTCACATACCAGGTTAATTTAAAAAAAAAAAATGATAAGGGATACATAAACCAACTGACTGGCTTATTATATTGCATTTACCCCTGTAAACTCACTTATGAATGTCATTCATACTAACTTTCTGTTTCACTAAATGCAACATTAGGGAATATGGTTCACATAATCAACCGTAAAAGCAAACAAGATCAGAACAAGAAATCAGAAAAATCCATCAAAATTGATTAGATTATATTTCCTCTACCTCGCAAATGAATCTGTAATTAAAAAGGTAAACAAGATGAGAGACAAAATGGTGCTCTCTGTTTGTATTTTCTTAATGAGCACAGTAATATACTATTTTATGTTGGTAACTTTTCAAAGCCTCTGAGCTTCAAAAACATTGCAGAATTTCATGGAAGTAATTTGATTTCTTACATTTTGGATGAGCCCCACCAAGGTGCTTGAGCTCCCCGGTAAATTCTCATTTCTAGAGCTCTTGCACTTGCTGTGAGAGCTCTCCCTCAGTGGGGGCAATGAAGCACAACCAGAGAAGTCTCAGAGGATACAGTGTGTCTCTTTGACTAGAAGTCAGTAAGCATTAGATACTGTATCAGGTATAAACGTAGCCACCCATCTTACAACTACCCCAGGGGGAGTTCTAAAGGAGTAAGATGGGCTTTTGGTTATGGAAGGTGATGTAACAATATGAGGCTGACGATGTTTTGTAAGATGTATATGTCTGTTTGATGAATATATTATGGTAGGCCTACCACTATTTCGGTGTCATAGAATCATCATTATTTAAGATACTGACATGAATCATTGTGTCCCACCTAAAAGACCTCTCTGTCCCCCCTTTGGGTTGTAAATATACAGTGGCTTACGAAAGTATTCAACCCCTTGGCATTTCTCCTATTTTGTTGCCTTACTACCTGGAATTAAAATAGACTTTTGGGGGATTTGTATCATTTGATTTACACAACATGCCACTTTGAAGATGCAAAATATTTGTTATTGTGAAACAAACAAGAAATAAAGACAAAAAAAATGAAAACTAGAGCGTGCATAACTATTCACCCACCCAAAGTCAATACTTTGCAGAGCCACCTTTTGCAGCAATTACAGCTGCAAGTCTCTTGGGGTATGTCTCTATAAGCTTGGCATATCTATCCACTGGGATTTTGCCCATTCTTCAAGGCAAAACTGCTCCAGCTCCTTCAAGTTGGATGGGTTCCGCTAGTGTACAGCAATCTTTGTCATACCACATATTCTCAATTGGATTGAGGTCTGGGCTTTGACTAGGCCATTCCAAGACATTTAAATGTTTCCCCTTAAAACACTCAAGTGTTGCTTTGGCAGTATGCTTAGGGTCATTGTCCTGCTGGAAGGTGAACCTCCGTCCCAGTCTCAAATCTTTGGAAGACAAACAGGTTTCCCTCAATAATTTCCCTGTATTTAGTGCCATCCATCATTCCTTCAATTCTGACCAGTTTCCTAGTCCCTGCTGATGAAAAACATCCCCACAGCATGATGCTGCCACCACCATGCTTCACTGTGGGGATGGTGTTCTCGGGAGATGAGAGGTGTTGGGTTCGCGACAGACATAGCGTTTTCCTTGATGGCCAAAAAGCTACATTTTAGTCTCATCTGACCAGAGTACCTTCTTCCATATGTTTGGGGAGTCTCCCACATGCCCTTTGGCGAACACCAAACGTGTTTGCTTATTTTTTTCTTTAAGCAATGGCTTTTTTTCTGGCCACTCTTCTGCAAAGCCCAGCTCTGTGAAGTGTACAGCCCTAAACTGGTCCTATGGACCGATACTCCAATCTTTGCTGTGGAGGTTTGCAGCTCCTTCAGGGTTATCTTTGGTCTCTTTGTTTGCCTCTCTGACTAATGCCCTCCTTGCATGGTCTGTGAGTTTTGGTGGGCAGCCCTCTCT
Organism: Salvelinus alpinus; assembly: GCF_045679555.1. NCBI lineage: Eukaryota > Metazoa > Chordata > Actinopteri > Salmoniformes > Salmonidae > Salvelinus > Salvelinus alpinus. The sequence goes on from NC_092111.1 coordinate 11,559,031, forward strand.
TGGCAGGTTTGTTGTGGTGCCATATTCGTTCCATTTTTGAATAATGGATTTAATGGTGCTCTGTGGGATGTTCAAAGTTACACATATTTTTTTATAACCCAACCCTGATCTGTACTTCTCCACAACTTTGTCCCTGACCTGCTCTTCATGGTGCCCCTTGCTTGGTGGTGTTGCAGACTCTGGGGCCTTTCAGAACAGCTGTATGACCAGCTGGATGTTTGAACCAGATCTCTGTGTTAGACTGTGTTATCCCACAAGGCTAAAGCCCTAGTAGGCATTAGGTCTGGGAGCTTATGCACATATTTAGGTCTTAGGTAAAGTTACTCATCACACCATTGCAAGTATTTCACAGGACCTTTGTGAGAGCCACTGAGTCTGTCTACATCCAAAATGTCCGCCTTTCTTTACCACCCTTTGAGGAGCTCAGCTCTCCCTCCTTTACACCCTGTCATATTGTACAAGGGACTCGATACAATCAATGCCCGTTTATATATTAATAAAGACCAAACAGAGTGCCCTTGTGCAGACGATCAACACCTTTCATATTACTAGCCTCTCGCCATCTCTTCAACTCTCATTAAAGTTAACAGGTAGAAAATGGACTGTTAATAGATTGTTTATGGACCTTGTAAAGGACAATTCCAGCTGGTGTTAGATAGTGTTTACAGGTGGTAATACAGGACATCCCTGGTGGAGTCCACAGTCTACTACAGGGATGGCAACTGGCGGCCCGCTGGTCTTTCTTTTTTTAGGAACTCAGTCAGAGTCTCAACTTCCTGTTGAGAGTTAGAATCGTAGAATACACAAGGTGCAATTTTCGAAATTTGGTTGCTAATCAGCAGTTTTTCCCTTGTAAATTTCAGTTGCTGACAGTCAATCAATTTGCCCATGTCAGCTAAATATTGTTAGCTTGGTAAGTCAGTCTAGCCAGTTATCTAAACTTGTAGTAATCATGGTCGAATTAAGGACTTGGGGGCCCCATTGATTTTGTTACTCACTCTCACTCAGATATTATATCAAAAACATTTATCTTCAATCATTTATAAAACTGCAAAAAACAAATCTCCCTGCCACATGACAAAATTAGTAGAATTGCATGAAATTAACTAGACAATTGCACACTTTTGGTCATGTAGTGTCTCTCTCTAAAACTGTTCATAACTAAATGACAAGTCTATCAAAACCTACCAATCACCTTTATAGTGTACATATTAGGACAGCCTCACACATGTGATCCATGAATGTTAGATTCACTGCGAGTTGTTTTCTTGGGTGACTGGAATGAGAATAAACAGAGTTGTACTCTGGCCGTATTGACTAACTCTGTCAGCAAACTGTAATCACTTGCTAATTGGCAAAAATATCAAATAACCAAGTTAGCATAACATGACCTTCAACATGGCTAATTAGCAAAAAGCGCTATATTTTATCTAACCTCGAAGGGGAAGATTCTTAGCTCCCCACCATCCAGCATTCATTTAACAATGTAAACACTTGTTTCATGAAATTATGCAATGGTTTCTGGGATGTTTCAGGCTAAACAAGGAAAAGCTAATAGAAATTAGGTCTTATACGAGGTGAATTCTTTATTTATTATCCCATTATTTTCTAAAGTTCAATAATATCCACAGATTACAGACACATAAGGTCCACACATTTTGCTCCGTTATATATATTTTTTATTCTCCAGGGAGAAACGTATTTTAATCCATCTCATCCTTTCATATTGCGAGGACGTCTATGGCATATCCTTACGTAAGAAACATAAGAAGATTCATGAAGTGAAAGAGTGATTATGACAGCAGGAGGTAAAGAATGGGTGATTAAAACAGTAAAAAGATTCGGCGGCAGGTAGCCTAGTGCTTAAGATCGTTGGGCCAGTAACTGAAAGGTCGCTGGTTCAAATCCTTGAGCTGACTACGTGAAAAAGCTGTTGATATGCCCTTGAGCAAGGCACTTAACCCCAATTGCTACTTTAAGTCTCTCTGAATAAAAGCGTCTGCTAAATTACTCAAATGTACATTTAGAAACAGGTTAAATAAAGACAATTACAGAAGAAAGGAGGGTCAACGGGGAGAATACAAGGGAGCAAAGAGAAGGGAAAAGGGGGTGAGAGAACAAACCATTCACAATGCAATTGTGCTTATTGCAGCTGCCATTGGCGAGGTGCCTGGCTGCTGTCTCCCTCCTATAAAACCAGTGGGCTGACAGATCATAAAAATGAGAGGGGATTTTTACCGTTCTGTGGCCTCTCCAGATGAGGAGATTTGAACCTAATAAATGAAACACTAATGAGGACTGTGTTTTCCCCCAGGGCCCTTTTCCACCTCCAGTACATTTCTCTTTCAATATGTCTCCCTTTTAGTTATTTAGAGGTTGTGTGGCATAACAGAACTCTTCTCCATAACAGAACACTTCTCCATTACAGAACACTTCTCCATAACAGAACACTTCTCCATAACAGAACACTTCTCCATTACAGAACACTTCTCCATAACAGAACACTTCTCCATAACAGAACACTTCTCCATAACAGAACACTTCTCCATAACAGAACACTTCTCCATAACAGAACACTTCTCCATAACAGAACACTTCTCCATAACAGAACACTTCTCCATAACAGAACACTTCTCCGTTACAGAACACTTCTCCATTACAGAACACTTCTCCGTTACAGAACACTTCTCCGTTACAGAACATTTCAAGATGCCTATATAGACAGTCTTAGTAAGGTCTTAGAACCATGGGGCTAGAGATCTGTATCTTAGGCGGTGGCGGCTTCTGGGGGACCAAAGCTCAAAACTAAGGTTCAATTACACAACGGTTTAAAAATGTAGGCCAACAAAATGTCAGTTCAGAGGAAGTAAGACCAAAGTCTCCAATCATGTTACATGGGGTGCGGTGCGTCTGCTACACTAACATCTGCTCAGTGTCATCCTCGTCATCCGCCTCCGTCCCTCCCAAAGTCCACAGTGTCACACTCACTTTGAAAGAGACCGCTGTTTCCTCCCTTGGGGTTGATGGTACATCCAGTAGAATGGGACAGGAAATACAGCACAACCCAGCTTGAGGTTTCCCAACAGTAGGGGAGAAAGAGAGGTTTCACTGGACATCTGTTTTCCTGTTCGCCTCGATCGGCCACCCGCCTGGGTCCGGGTGCATGGAAAGGAGGATGAGGTCTGTGGCGGGAGCTCCAGAGGCATCCTGGGAAAGCGGAAGTTTTTCCAACACTGATAGCAACAAACAGGCGGGTGCATCTGACACAAGCCCAGCATGAGGTCACGACGGCGACTTCCTCAGCTGGTAGTGGGAAATACAGATACCTGATTTTGTGTTTGTCACGTTAACTTGTAGTTTACATTTTCAAAAGAGGGGGGAAAGTATTTCTAATACTACTATCAGGTCACTGTGTATGTAAACATCTATTGTATTAAGTAGCTAATGTGCTAATATAAGGTACAACAGGTAGATCGTGAGCCACCTATGAGTAGCTCACCAAGCATAGCCACAGGAAGATGTTTGGGGGTGGGGTTGCTGTGATGTTTTGGACCGCGTTACAGATGGCTATATCGGCCCGCTAATACAAGACTAGTAAATGCCCAGTGCGCTATGTTTTTAAAAACTTTTTCTGATTTTTCACTGGATGCTACAGGAACCTCAGCAGCCCAACTTCCCGCGGCTCCATCCCAAACTATCATAAAAATCAAAGCCACGTTGACATTATCCCACTCCTGGTTGGCCACTATTGACTTAAAAAGACAAACGTAACAATTCATTTCCAGCAATATTGCCCGTCTGTTTGGTGTGTGGATTTTTTTATCACTCCGTATGTAGCGAGTTAGTGATGCTAATAATAACCGTCCTGTGGGTAGAGAGAAATACTTTCTTTCCCCAAAAACCTTCTCAATTAAATGTTAACTGCCAGTAGGCTTACCTGATAGAAAGATATCATGATTATTTGTATCAATTGGGTGGCCACTGTTTTGCAAACTCTGCTATGACATGTTCTGCAGCAGTAGAACTAACGACAGAAACATCACTGGGCTAACACATTCCTCTCTTGCTTAATGTGCAATTAAAGGGGAATTACACAAAATATCTACATTTGTTAACTGAGAACATACATTTTCTTTGTTTCTTAATGAATAATTGTAATATTTAGAGTAAACTGGAGAGAAAAAAGTCAAAAACCAGGAAAAATCGAACCCAGAACATAATAGTCTGGCACAGTGGATGCTTCATAATACCCATAAATCCTAACGGTCAAACACAGAAATGGTTCCAATTATTTTTTTCTTCATTCACTTTTCACACCGTGAATTTTACAAACACTTATTTATGTGTTTGGTGTAGGCTTACCTTGATGTGAAGTTTTGATAACCATGTAATTCTCTCTCGGACAAGGTGAGTTGTACTAATATAATTGCCTCAATTTACTCTAAAACATTCAACATGCTATTTAGCAACAGAGAAGACCTCAGCAAGATTACAAATTCCTGCAGGAAGCTCCCGCTGATCATCTCTAGCTGACACTATCAGCTACCGTTCACCAGCGCGATCAGAGACCTTCTGAGCCCAATTCATGATGAATCAATCCATGTGCTGTATTGAAATGAATCGGAAAAAAGTGTTTATTAAACTTCTTCCGTCCATTTCTCTGTCTTACAGTAGCTAGCCACTGACTACACTTTAGCTAAAAAGTTAGCAAAGCACTAGAAAAAATTATATTGTACAATATGTCGACTTTCAGACCTCATGGCATAAGAGCACTAAAAGGGGAGAAGACAACTAAAAGTCCAGTCATGTGGAGAAGTGCAGCTGTAGTGAGGGGCAACTTATCGGTTTGGTCAGGGCCAGCATTTTCTATTGCTTGTTTTAAAAATAGCGATATTTGGGAGATGATTTCCTGTTCAAATAACTGAAAGTGAGAGGTTGTAATCTGAATAAAGTGAAAAGGCCATTCTTGAACATAGGGTGAGACATTCTTACTAATTTGCTAGAGAACCAGTTTGTATGACTGAAGCCTTCAGTGAGAGGTCTAATGTTTTAATATTTAATAATTTCTGCCCTCCGAATTCATATTCATTATATAAATAAACCCGTTTAATTTTGTCTGACTTCCCGTTCCTAATAAAATGTAATATTTTTTTCTAAAAAAAATTAATAAATGTTCGCTAGGTGTAGGCAAGACCATGACTAAAGAGTTAATCAGGATGATTTTTCCACAAATAGACAGGTATTTACCTTTCCATGGTAGCAAGAGTTTAGATTTTTTTGCAAACTTTCTATAAAAATTTTGTGGAGTGAATTCATTTATTTATTTTGGGATATGTATCCTGAGTATATCCACATCACCATCAGACCATTTTATTGGTAAACTACACGGTAATGTAAAAGTTGTATATTTTAGTGATCCAATAGTACACTCATAATTTGGTTGTAATCCAGCGAGGTTAGAAAAATTATCTAGATCCTCTAAGAGGCTGTGGAGGGAACCAAGTTGTGGATTTAAAAGAAAGCATGAATCATAAGCGTACAATGACACCTTTGTTTTTAAGCCCTGGATTTCAACTCCCTTGATATTATTGTTGGATTGGATTTTAATAGCTAACATTTCTATGGACATAATAAATAGATATTCCGATAGTGCACAACCTTGTTTTGCTCCTCGACACTTTAAAACTTTCTGAGAATTAGACATTATTTACTATTTTACAACTAGGATTACTATAAATGTTTATAACCCATTTTATAAGAGATTCACCTAAATGTAAATGTTACAGTTATTTATATATAAAGTCCAATCATTCTTTATGAAAAGTATTTTCAGGCCTGGTTTCCTAGATTTTTCATATTGTTTCCAGCAATTGCCTTATATTATCTCCAATGTATCGTCCATGTAAAAAACCTCTGATTAGAATGAATAATGTCCGACAATACCTTTTAATTCTATGCGCTATACATTTCGCTAGAATTTTTGCATCACAACAAGTGTAAGGGGCCTCCAATTTTTTAAATGGACTGGATCTCTATATTTCCCACTTGTATCCTGTTTCAGTAATAATGAAATCAGACCTTGTTGAGTGTCTGATAATCTACAATTTACATAGGAGTGGTTAAAACATGCCACAAGAGGATTAACGAAGTCGGGCACTGATGTTTGGCAATTAGGTCACTGGCTCACAGTCGGCATTCCAATTCATCTCAAAGGTGTTCGATGGAGTTGAGGTCAGCGCTCTGTGCAGGCCAGTCAAGTTCTACACACTGAGCTTGACAAACTGTTTCTGTATGGACCTCGCTTTGTGCACGAGAGCATTGTCATGCTGAAACAGGAAAGGGCCTTCTCCAAACTGTTGCCACAAAGTTGCAAGGCTGTTTGGTCATGGGAAACCAAATTCATAAAGCTCCCGACGAACAGTTCCTTGTGCTGACGTTGCTTCCAGAGTAAATTTGGAACTCGGTAGTGAGTGATGCAACCGAGGACAGACAATTTTTATGATCTACGTGCTTCAGCACTCGGCGGTCCCGTTCTGTGAGCTTAAGTGGCCTACCACTTTGTGGCCGAGCTGTTGTTTCTCCTAGACGTTTACAATTCACAATAACCACACTTACAGTTGACCAGGGCAGCTCTAGCAGAGCAGAAATGTTATGAAATTTGGTAAACTGACTTGTTGGGAAGATGCCATCCTATGACGGTGCCATGTTGAAAGTCACTGAGCTCTTCAGTAAAGCTACTGCCAATTGTTACCTATGGAGATTGCATGGCTGTGTGCTTGATTTTATACACCTGTCAGCAACGGGTGTGGCTGAAAAAGCCAAATCCACTAATTTGAATGGATGTCCACATACAGTATATACACAGTATATCTTGTACGCCAAGGACCCGGGGAAGAGTTGCAGGGTACAGGAGAAGAGAACAATGTGCCTATTTGAAAGCTATATAAAAAAAAAGAGTAGCTCACAACATGTTTCATCTTTTTAAAGTAGCTCTCATGTTAGAAAAGGTTGGAGACTCCAGATTTAATTGAGGTATTGCGCTAAGTTAGCGATGCACTAGAGTTGTCAGAATCGATGGTAAAAACTACTCATCAACATTCACATCTAACATTATAATTCTGACACGTTTGTGGTTTATTTACTTTCCTAGGACAGCTGCCAAGGAATTATTGGACATTTGCCAGTAAAACAAACCCAGTTTTCATTTGTATATGAATACAAATTAAATCAACCACAGAAGAACCTTCTGTCCTGAGAAAACAGCTTCCAAAACTGTTCACATTCAAGTCCATTTGCCATTCTAATTATGATGTTTTTCACAATATACATCATCATTCATATCTGTCAGAGATACTGTATATCACAATTCATATTACTTTCATAGAGATACAGTATATCATGACAAGGTCTGTCAAGTGGGATAACCATCACAACATAGATATTAAAAGGAGCCATTAAATTCATATCTCTGTCACAATATCCTACAGATAAGTACAAGGCCGATATTTGTCTCTGGAATCCATCATATTGGAGAAGACCGTTCAAGATGGCCTCTCAAACAATCCATATTTTGACATTTACGATACATGGATTGCAATAGTTAGAAAGTTAGTGATGAGCAACTACTTTTTGCATTTTTCCCCGGCACGGACACTCATTCACAAACTTAGTCTATGACCACACCGGTGAAACGACATTGGCACACTTCTCTTCTAATTTATATGCATCTGTCCACAGCCCTACGGTTCCTTTGGTGCCTCCATTCGTTGGCTTAAATGGGAAATGTTATGTTACAAAGTCAATCCAACCCTTTCCTGTATCTCTGTGGCAGTGTGCCCACCCTCCCACACCCACCCGGCTGGCTGGCAATGAGAGGTGCCCAAGGCGATGCCAGGTTCTGCCAGCTGTGCCAGCCGACCAGAGAGACACACTCTTCCCACTGTGCAAGACCATCTGCCCAGCCATATGTCTCAGAGCCCAGCTGGAGACACGTACACACACATACAAAGCAGACATACACACCTACCCCTGTATCACTAGTTCTGCTGGAAGACTCCATGCCGACAGACAGTCGAATAGGTATTGGTTGACAAATATTATACTGTAAGAGCACAAATTAAACGTATATGATACCGGCTCTATACTATTTATATTCTCCTAAATTATTTTAGGGGTAATGGTATAGGAATGGTGTGTTTGTTCTAGATAATTAACCAGATACTTTGTAGCTCAAAGACTCAAGTTCTCCAATTCACCAAACTAGAGCCAACTTTATCATCTAGAGTTCATCTTTTCACATTGGCGCTATTAAACAGTCTATTCATTGAGTCTTTCCTGGCACCATGCGCTCTTATCTATATTTTTTTTCAAAAGAATCTGGAACATGTTGAATGGCTGATGAAGTGTCAAAATAGACTAAACAAAAACCAGTACTGACAGGGACAAAATACTTTATTATGGCATGCACAGGTTTGATGTTTCTCTGTGCGGTATGGATTCATGGAGCCAATCATCCAATAGGCTCAGACGTGGCATACACAGCACATGGGAAATGTGTGCACTGTCATTTGAACATAATACTGTTTTGTTTGATGTCCCATGAGTTGGGATATTTTTTCTTCACAGAGTGGGATTTCACATCTTCTTGTCTTTCTTCCATCGCTTTGCATGTAAAAGCATTAAGTCAACTCTGACGCGTCCAAAACCCCACATCTGCTGCCACGCTTATGGTTGAGCCGAAACCCCCGGAATGGGAAACAAAACATACTATATTTTCACAGTGAATAAGAACTCCGGGGATTTGAATGAAATATACAGTTGAAGTCGGAAATGTACATACACCTTAGCCAATTACATTTAAACTCAGTTTCACAATCCCTGACATTTAATCCTAGTAATAAAAATTCCCTGACTTAGGTCAGTTAGGATCACCACTTTATTTTAAGAATGTGAAATGAATAATAGTAGAGAGAATTATTTATTTCAGCTTTTATTTCTTTCATCACATTCCCAGTGGGTCAGACGTTTTACATACACCCAATTAGTATTTGTTAGCATTGCCTTTAAATTGTTTAACTTGGGTCAAACGTTTCAGGTAGCCTTCCACAAGCTTCCCACAATAAGTTGGGTGAATTTTGGCCCATTCCTCCTGACAGAGCTGGTGTAACCGAGTCAGGTTTGTAGGCCTCCTTGCTCGCACATGCTTTTTCAGTTCTGACCACAAATGTTCTACAGGATTGAGGTCAGGGCTTTGTGATGGCCACTCTGATACCTTGCCTTTGTTGTCCTTAAGCCATTTTGCAACAACTTTGGAAGTATGCTTGGGGTCATTGTCCATTTGGAAGACCCATTTGCGTCCAAGCTTGAACTCCTGACTGATGTCTTGAGATGTTGCTTCAATATATCCACATAATTTTCCTGCCTCATGATGCCATCTATTTTGTGAAGTGCACCAGTCTATCTTGCAGCAAAGCACCCCCACAACATGATGCTGTCACCCCCTTGCTTCACGGTTGGGATGGTGTTCTTCGGCTTGCAAGCCTCCCCCTTTTACCTCCAAACATAACGATGGTCATTATGGCCAAACACTTCTATTTTTGTTTCATCAGACCAGAGGACATTTCTCCAAAAAGTACGACCTTTGTCCCCATGTGCAGTTGCAAACCATAGTCTGGCTTTTTTATGGCGGTTTTGGAGCAGTGGCTTCTTCCTTGCTGAGTGGCCATTCAGGTTATGTCGATATAGGACTCGTTTTACTGTGGATATAGATACTTTTGTACCCGTTTCCTCCAGCATCTTCACAAGGTACTTTGCTGTTGTTCTGGGATTGATTTGCACTTTTCGCACCAGAGTACGTTCATCTCTAGGGTACAGAACGCGTCTCCTTCCTGAGCGGTATGACGGCTGCGTGGTACCATGGTGTTTATATCTGCGTACTATTGCTTGTACAGATGAACGTGGTACATTCAGGCATTTGGAAATTGCTCCCAAGGATGACCCAGACTTGTGGAGGTCTTGACAGATTTCTTTTGATTTTCCCATGATGTCAAGCAAAGAGGCACTGAGTTTGAAGGTAGGCCTTGAAATACATCCACAGGTACACCTCCAATTGACTCAAATGTTGTCAATTAGCTTATCAGAAACTTCTAATGCCATGACATAATTTTTTGGAATTTTCCAAGCTGTTTAAAGGCACAGTCAACTTAGTGTATGTAAACTTCTGACCCATTGGAATTGTGATGCAGTGAATTATAAGTGAAATAATCTGTCTGTAAACAACTGTTGGAAAGATTACTTGTGTCATGCACAAAGTAGATGCCCTAACCGACTTGCCAAAACTATAGTTTGTTAACAAGACATTTGTAGAGTGGTTGAAAAACGAGTTTTAATGACTCCAACCTAAGTGTATGTAAACTTCCGACTTCAACTGTACATGCCAGGCACCATGTGTTGTGGGAGCTTGATGATTTTGGAGAAGGAGAGATGATACCGATTGCAACAAACGCTTCCTTCAAATCTTGATGAAATACACCACGCTACAGAAAGGGATTAGCGATTTAATTATTTCCCTTCCTGTTGTCATTTGAGGGCCACTTCCCCATGCTCACCCGGACCCAAAATAACTTATGCTTCTCTCACAGAATCGGTTTCACCGATCTGTGCAACCTTTGCGATAATCTATTTCGGAGTAATTTCCCGGTCTGTTTGCTATCCGGTTAGCATTTAATTAATAAGGCTAATTTGTAGCTGAGATAATCCCAGACAGACAAAGACAAGGGTTTATTCTCAGAGACGGAACCCTCTGAACTTCACAGAGCTGAATTTCACAGAGCCAGCCTCTGAAAGTACATGGCTGTGTGGGGAGTCAAAATCTTGATCAAAGAATGCCAATGGTAACCTCATGCAGTACATAGTTGTGCAGACTCAGAGGTGGACTGTGAGGGTTTTCAAGGGCCTTTTGGTTGTACAAAAGGTAATTCCACAAGTTACCATTTCCCAGGCATTTCAATGGGGCACGCAGACGTGGGCACAAGGCAGCCCCTTCCCTCATAACCTATGTTAGTTTAGGCCAAGAGCCCTGAAGAAGGCACTGTGTACCCGAAACATTGTTTGTTATACCCATTAAGTGTTTCGGAGCATAATTAGAGTGTGCAACGTTCTTTATATATTTCTATAGTTTAGGCCAAGAGAATACTTTAGAAAAGTTTTGGGCCATTTTCCCCAGGTTGACATTTATGGGGCAGTTTGATGAGGGCACACAACTGAGTGGTAATATATTTATATTTTCAAAAACATCCACATTCAAGTTTAAAATCTGGGGAAATGCAAAAGCTTTACAATCCAATCTTTGTGCCATGGTTGCTGAACCATATGAGCCATTGTCCCTTGTGAATCATAGCACTGCCATGATAATGAGTGACAGAGGCCAACGGCTCTGATGCTAACTTTTTTCTTCACATTCCAGTGAATCTCTGGTGAGATTTGTGATTAAACTACATTATCTTTACAACCTTGGGTCTCTCTGATCCCTAAGATAGTAAGCACATTTTGGCCTAGGGGCAATGTTACTGCCTGAGAGTGGAGATCAGTAGTATTGCCTCGTAACAGACGTTAAGAAGAAGTCAGGTCACTGAGACAAGGGGTTCATTTCTCGGCTATAAAGTCACTGTTTATCCCTTTATTTGGGTTAATGACTTGAGTCATTGGAGCAAAATACTGCAGTTTGTACGTAGCAAATATGGCATGGTATTTCAAGTAAACTTCTTAAAATTATGTCTTGAAATCATTGCACCATTTACCATCAGCCATTCACATCATGTAAACTGTATTGGAAAGGGATCATGCAGTAGGAATGGATCATGCAGTACGGCTGAATTAAGTGATAATGCCCGAGAAGCTGATGTTTGGAGGATACAGTATATTGCCACGGGTGTTGTTAGGCCCGAGATGAAGTGGAGGGCCAGCAAACTGTGCCAATATATCCTTCAAACACCGGCTTCGAGGGCATTATCACTTTTATACAATGGGTTACCAACATATTCAAATAATGATTGACATATTTTCAATAAAAACATTATTTTTATACATACTATTTCATCCTTCCACAAGATATAGTCCCGACACAAATCTAGGGTTGCTAAGTTTATAAATTGCCTGGCTGGGCTGATGAGACAGTGGATTGTGCCATCATATGGAGTCATATTATAACGTCATAGATTTAGCCGATGGTAGCTTGTGGAATACACACCGGCTGGAATGCGATTTTAACAATCCGTATTCAGGATTAGACCCACCTGTTTTATTATGAACAATACACTCTAATTAGACTTAATGGAAAAATGTGCAACAGCCAAACAAACAAAAAACATAAAACAGAATATTTGCAAAGAGCCCTTGGGCGTACAACACATTTGGTCTCACAAAATGGTTCGAATGTAATTTTCTCAAAAGGACAAAGCAATAGGCAGCAGGCACCACAAGCAACTATACAAAAGAGAGAGTGATAGGTTTGATGAGATGCGTTAAATTAACACTGAGCAGGACGAACTACGCACAAGCTGAGCACATGAACACAGTGGAGGCTGAACAAAGAAACAAAATATTCACATGCAAAGACGTTTGCTTCTATCAACCCAAGGCCAATTTTGGCAAATCTTGTGTTCTCTTAGAAGTGGTAGGCCTATTTTCTTCTGAGATTATCCCTCAAACCTCATGTGTTCTGCACACTGTATTTCTGCAGTAGCATATGTAACAGTTTAACTTTAGTCCATCCCCTCGCCCCGATCCGGGCGCGAACCAGGGACCCTCTGCACACATCAACAACAGTCACCCACGAAGCATCGTTACCCATCGCTCCACAAAGGCCGCGGCCCTTGCAGAGCAAGGGGAACCACTACTTCAAGGTCTCAAAGCGAGTGACGTCACCGTTTGAAAGGCTATTAGCGCGCACCACCGCTAACTAGCTAGCCATTTCACATCGGTTACATTAGCATACGTCAAAGAGACTTTGTGCGATTACATTGATCTAGGCCAAGGTTTTTTGGTTGATAGTACAGAGATCAAACTCACAGCTGTGGATACATTTACTCTTTTAAGACATACCTCTACTTTTCCACTTGCCATGAAAGTGTTCTATGAGGCCAGGATAAACTGTTGTTGGATATGTTTAAATAGCTTGAGCTAACTTAGCCACTGTGACAGCCACTCCCTACTCTGCCTGTTGGGTTTTGCTGTGCTTACTTCCTGCAGGAGATTGGTGGGCGGAGTAGGAGAGGTGGGCGGAGCTGGGAGGGTCATCAGTGCTGATGTGGCACACCTGTGAAAGCTCAGCTTTGGAATAAAGCCACTATTTCCCCATTCCTCTCTCACTGAATTACCTTTGGTTGTTTTGTTGTGGCTTTGGCAGTTGACACCTAATTTACTGACCTTCCTGCCTCATCTGATTATTGCTAGGAGTGTTTACTTTATTTAAGGAATATTTTTATTTATTTTCTTTACTCAGTGTGTGGTTTTCCAATATTTGTTACAATCTTGAGCCAGGTTGTAACAGCACTGCTAATCAAAAACCAAACAAAGTGAGAGATAGGGGCAAGCTCAATTTTCAAAATTGCGTCACCGAGTCAACAAAATAGGGGCATTAAAGATCTGTTTTATTTATCCAGGTTAGTCCATTAATATTGTTTCAAACGTATCTGGTAATATACATGTAGCTTCCACCTAAGGTCTGCCGTGGTGCAGGGCCCTTTATGACATTGCAACATAAACAGGATGACTTTGCGGTGAAATGTCACGTTGACCTGTGCTGAGTATGACACTGGAGATGACATTTAAGCGAGAGATGGTAAGCAATCAAGAACGCCTTGACCCAGACAAGTAGCTCCTATATATAGACAACCGGAGGGAGTAAGATATGAAAATCATAATGGATTCAACATGAGTCATGATTAATACTGCTTTGTTCCTCACTGTGAACTATGCTATAAATATGATGGATGGAAAAAACTGATAAGCTGCCATTATGTCTCAATAACTAATATTACCTTTTCACATAAAATCTGACGTGTTCAAAAGATCATGATACTTTGGGCATTAGGTTACAAAACAATGTGTCATAAACTTTTGCGCTACATCAGATGTGGACTAATGTAGAATATATGCACATTTAATTTACATATACTCATTTGGTAGACACTTTTCTTTATCTCCTTTGAGATAATCGCCATATTTGTGAGGCATCGGTATGGCTAGTTGACAAATTGTGCCCTCGCGAAAACATTTCTAGCTATGCATCGGTGAACCCCAAAATCAATTATGCTAGTGAATATGTTACTATAATGAATCCTTGGGCCGCAGATATAAGTATTCCTTGGCAGTAGCTCCAGAGTTATTGAGAAGCACAGCATTTTTAGGAGGGAAAGATTAAAAAAAAGTGTGTCCAATAAGTCTGAAGTGGTGGGAAAATGAAGCGGGTAGTATTCAATTAGAGGCAGCATGAGAGTTACTGGAGCGTTACCTCTTCCGAAAGGGAGGCAGACAAAGTCGTAAGCTCCCCCTATAATGAGGTGCACACCCGACGAGAGCCTTCCTGGGCCGCTTTACTGTCTAACTGCCTGGAATAAATATTATCCCCAAAGAACTGATCCTGGACCAGTGTATACATCCAACTTCCTATTTTTGGGGGGGTTGTATAGATTCAGGAGCTGGATAAGAAGTTAGAAAAGAGATCAAGATTGTATTGCCAAAACAATCCAGATTGTTCAGAAATTGACTCATTACATTTTAATTTCAGCTCAATTAAACAGGGACCTATTGCACAAACAGAATAGAAAGAGGAGTGGGAGGCCCCGGTGCAAAACTGAGCAAGAGGACAAGTACATTAGAGTGTCTAGTTTGAGAAACAGACGCCTCACATGTCCTCAACTGGCAGCTTCATTAAATAGTACCCGCAAAACACCAGTCTCAACAGTGAAGAAGCAACTCCAGGATGCTGGCCTTTTAGGCAGAGTTCCTCTGTCCAGTGTCTGTTCTTTTGCCCATCTTAATCTTTTCTTTTTATTGGCTAGTCTGAGATATGGCTTTTTCTTTGCAACTCTGCCTAGAAGGCCAGCATGCCAGAGTCACTTCTTCAATGTTGACGTTGAGACTGGTGTTTTGCAGGTACTATTTCATGAAGCTGCCAGTTGAGGACTTGTGAGGCGTCTGTTTTTCAAACTAGACACTCTAATGTACTTGTCCTCTTGCTCAGTTGTGCACCTGGGCCTCCCACTCCTCTTTCTATTCTGGCTAGAGCCAGTTTGCGCTTTTCTGTGAAGGGAGTAGTACACAGCGTTGTACGAGATCTTCAGTTTCTTGGCAATTTCTCGCATGGAATAGCCTTAATTTCTCAGAACAAGAATAGACTGACGAGTTTCAGTAGAAAGATCTTTGTTTCTGGTCCTTTTGAGCCTGTAATCAAATCCACAAATGCTGATGCTCCAGATACTCAACTAGTCTAAAGGCCCGTTTTATTGCTTTAATCAGAAGCACAGTTTTCAGCTGTGCTAACATAATTGCAAAATAGTTTTCTAATGATAAATTTGCCTTTTAAAATGATAAACTTGGATTAGTTAACAGAACGTGTCATTGGAACACAGGAGTGATGGTTGCTGATAATGGACCTCTGTACGCCTATGTAGACATTCCATTAAAAATCAGCCGTTTCCTTCTACAATAGACATTTCCAACATTAACAATGTCTACACTGTATTTCTGATCAATTTGATGTTATTTTAATGGACAAAAAAATAAAAATAGATACAAAGTCTATTGAAAGCAGGTGCTTCCACACAGGTGTGGTTCCTGAGTTAATTAAGCAATTAACATCCCATCATGCTTAGGGTCATGTATACAAATGCCCAGTTGCCCCATTATTTTGCCTACCATGGCTAGAAGAAGAGATCTCTGACTTTGAAATAGGGTTCTCAAAGGAGCATATGTGTGTCTGTCACCAGATCTCAACCCAATTAAACACTTATGTGAGATTCTGGATCAGCGCCTGAGAGCGCGTTTTCCACCACCACCAAATGATGGAATTTCTTGTGGAAGAATGGTGTCACAACTCTCCAATAGAGTTCCATACACTTGTAGAATCTATGCCAAGACGCATTGAAGCTGTTCTGATGGATCGTGGTGGAGTGGCCCAATGCCCTATTAAGATCATTTATGTTAGTGTTTCCTATATTTTGTCAGCTACCTGTTCATCCATCTGTAATTGCATAGCCTATGGCTCTGGCCTCCACATGCTGTAAACAGGTTGCAGCAGGGGGATTTATTTCAGACAATTTGAGAATTATATTCCCTGGCTACATTACTGTGATCTATTCATTGACTCCCTGACTTAGATGTAACATTGACTTGGGTGGGAATTAAGCCCATGCGCAAATCTCCTCAATGAGTTGAGGCGAACATCAGGAGGTCCATTAGCTCCAACTGTGCAAGCCACCTACATACAGGTAAGAGAAAACAAGCCCATCAATCATAAAACAAAAATAGCATTTGCTAAACCAGAAAAGCCTAAAGCTCTTGACACCATAACTAGTAACATTATCGTTGAAAACCCACAGTCATAATATACACTGTATAACACATGTTACAGTTCAAATACCATCACTTTCTAATAAAAATGCATGGCCATCGAACTAAAGGACACCCATTAAATGAGTGAAACTATTCATCACAGTATAACTGATTTCATTCTCTCGGGAGTATGAAAATGTAACAAAGGCGCTTTTATCCAAGGTGAAGTTGGGATGACATATCTGCAGTGATGTACTCTTTTAATCGAATAGCGAGAGAACTTGAAATTGCTCCTCCGTCTTAGTATGCAATATGGCAGCAGCGTGAACCGAGAGGATTACAAATGTCTCACAGTAATATTCAAGCAAATCCTCATTACATTTTATTACTGCGATATTAACCATAACCAACAGAGCTGCAGCCTTATACTACACTGGCAGAGAAGGTAATTGGTAATCACTAGTGTGGCAGCTGAGAGACTGGTTAATACACTCCCAACAGTGCTACAACATAAGCATGGCTTGGTTTGGGAAGTTACAAACCGTTTCAAATCTCTGAGGATGTTCTTGGTGGATAGGTAATATATCCTCGAACCGACTCATACATGAATGCTCATTATTTAAGCATGACGTAACACATGCAAAACATTCTGATCCATCACAGACGAGCACGCTGTGCAAAGAAAAATATATTAACAAATGCTAAAGAACGTACAGGGAAACATAATGAGTAATATCCAGTATATTGTTATAAAAAATATGGATGCTACTTAATAAAATAAAAAAAGTAGCTAACTAGCGTGTTAATTGTTTACAAACAATTTAGTCAATATGCTAGAAAGCTAAACAGCCATCTAGCTAAGCTAGTTGACTGCTGTGGCTAGCCAAAAAAGGACTTGTTTGAAATGTGGATCGTCTTATCGTTTGAGGTTTTAAAAGTGCTCTTACCCTAATGATTTTGAACACTCAAAGCAACTGGGAAACGTCCATGGCAGACATTGTCACCTTAGCTTGTTACGTCACTTCTGAGTGATTGGTGGTGGTGCTTGTGCTTCCTATCAGCCTATACCACTGCACACACACCCGTCATTATTATGACAACTAGAGTAGCCTTGTGAGCAAATGACTGCTGTCTGAACACACATAAATCCAATTTGGTCATTTGTAGCTTGCTGTTTGGACAGTCAGTAGTCTACAACGGATTTGAAAAACAAAACTAATTTGAGCATTAAGGCCTGCAGTGTGAACAAGGCTTAATAGTATAATTTCAAATGATATTATATGTAACGTCCACCCATATGTATAGATTAATGAAACAAATGTGATTTGTAAAGGATAAGTAAAAAAATATATTTTCATAAGCTGCAAGCATTCGTTTAATATTCTCAATTCAACAAAAATGTTAACAGCGTGGGGAAAAAAAGCCACAACAAAAATGCCTTTTCACTATGCAGGAAACATTTCGTTATTGACCTTCCAGGAAAACCCAGATACACATTTTGATTAAATAAGACTGAACGTCTCAGTGAAAGCATCATGCTCTGTTCCAAATGATAAAACCCATCCAAAACTCCACTTCGACAGCCAAGGAAGCACTTTCACACTCCTCGGAAGGAACGAAGACACATGACAAACTATGATTGAAGGAGTGTGAACAATCCCCCCCCCCCCCCCCCTCTGTTGTGGTACGGTCTAAGACCCAATGAGCTGGAAAGGGGATAGATAGCCCACGTGTGCAATGGGAGGTAGTTAGATAATATTGGCGCCGGAGGATATGGCTGCCGTTTTACGGTCCCCTAATCAATTGTGGTATTGTGTGTTTTTTTTCCGCGTTATTTGACCGGAAAGAGCTTCTAGATATCAGGACAGCGATTACTTACCCCGTACTGGAGGGGGAAAAAAATCTTTAACGAGTCGGATGCAAAGGATTTACTCCAGACACCCAATAAGGCCCTAATCCCCGTCATTCGCAGGAGAAAGAGATGGGGATATCGGGGACGTAGGTCTGAGTGCCTTGTAAGGATTCGACAGCGAGTGGGTAATCTGCCTTTACCATCGGTCCTATTATCCAACGTACAATTATTGGATATTAAAATAGACTAACTATGAGCATGTATATCCTACCAACAAGACATAAAAAAAAGTATTAACTTATGTTTCACCGAGTCGTGGCTGAATAATGACATGAATAACATATAGCTGGTGGGTTTTACGCTTTTTCGGCAGGATAGAACAGCAGCCTCTGGTAAGACAAGGGGTGGCAGTCTATGTATATTTGTAAACAACAGCTGGTGCACGAAATCAAAGGAAGTCTCGAGGCTTTAGACCACACTAGTTACCAAGAGAGTTTTCATCTATATTCTTCATAGCTGTCTATTTATCACCACAAACCGATGCTGGCACTAAGACCGCACTCAATGAGCTGTATACGGCCATAAGAAAACAGGAAAACGCTCATCCAGAGGCGGCGCTCCTAGTGGCCGGGGACTTTAATGCAGGGAAACTTAAATCCATTTGACCTAATTTCTACCAGCATGTTGTGTGCATCCAGAGGGAAAAAAACTCTAGACCACCTTTACTCCACACACAGAGACCCATACAAAGCTCGCCCTCCATTTGGCAAATCTAACAATAATTCTATCCTCCTGATTCCTGCTTACAACCAAAAACTAAAACAAAGCACCAGTGACTGTCAATAAAAAAGTGGTCAGATGAAGCAGATGCTGAGCTGCCCAGTGATACATGCTTACCAGACGAGCTAAATTACTTCTATGCTTTCTTCGAGACAAGTAACACTGAAACATGCATGAGAGCATCAGCTGTTCCGGGCGACTGTGTGATCACGCTCTCCGTAGCCGATGTGAGTAAAACCTTTAAACATTCACAAGACCGCAGGGTCAGACTGATTACCAGGACGTGTACTCCAAGCATGCGCTGACCAACTGGCAAGTGTCTAAACTAACATTTTCAACCTGTCCCTGACTGAGTCTGTAATACCAACATGTTTCAAGCAGACCACCATAGTCCCTGTGCCCAAGAACACTAAGGTAACCTGCCTAAATGTCTACCGACCCATAGCACTCACGTCTGGAGCCATGAAGTGCTTTGAAAGGCTGATCATGGCTCACATCAACACCATTATCCCAGAAACCCTGGACCCACTCCAATTTCCATACCGCCCCAACAGATCCACAGATGGTGGATCTCTATTGCACAATCTCTTTTGCACTCCACACTGTCCTTTCCCACCTGGACAAAAGGAACACCTATGTGAGAATGATTTTCATTGACTACAGCTCTGCGTTCAACATCATAGTGCCCTCAAAGCTCATCACTAAGCTAAAGACCCTAGGACTAAACACCTCCCTCTGCAGCTGGATCCTGGACTTCCTGACAGGCCACTGTTACGTTCCCCAGTTTCTGTGTTGTAGTTTGTATTTGAGTGTGTGTGTTTCAGGAGATGGCTTCCTGAATTCTCCCCTAGCAGCTGATTGGTCAGCCCCATTGATGATTGGAGCTGACCCCGCCCCCTCGTCAAGTTACAGCTGTATCCGATTAGACTCCTTCTGAAGCTATATAAAAGCCAGTGATCTGTTCAGAGGAGATCAGTGATCTGTTCTCTCATTGCTGAGAGATCAGTGCTGAGAGAGGAGGTTGATGGCTGAGGGTCATTATGTTGGTTGTTGCTAACAGAGATGGTTATGTTCTGTGGTTGTTGCTGAGAGAGAGCTGATTTGATGTCCTGTCTTGGTTGTGGGTCAGAGACAGGTTTTGTTAAGTATTTTTGTAGCTGCGGATTTGAGGTTTGTGTGTGCTAATAGAACTGTGTTTTTTTGATTCTTGAAATTGTTTAATTACATTTGGATAATACTGTTTAATTTTTTCCCAGGGGGGAAGGGGAAGGCACCTAGGGAGTCCTTAGGCAAGAGGCCTGCGGGCATACATATACCCGTAGTATATTCACTGTCTAGGCACACTAGGAAAGACCTGGGCGGACCCCCCCCTGTATTTTGGTTAAGTTAGGTAAGTAGTGGGTAGGCAGGTAAGGTAGGAGAGGGGGTTTTGATATTTACTTTCTTTGCTTTGGTTCCGTCCAGCCCCTTTCCCCCAAAATGTGACGGAATAAATTCCTTGTAAACGGTACAATTCTCTGCCTTTTGTCATCCTTACTCGCACCTACAGTCCATACCTCTTTCACTTCACGGAGAGTTGAGTTGTAGCAGGGTGTTGCATTCCCTCTTTATAGAGGCGTGCGTAACAGCCACCCCCAGGTGGTAAGGGTAGGTAACAACACAGCTTCCACGCTGATCCTCAACATGGGGGCCCTTCGGGGGTGCATGCTCAGTACCCTCCTGTACTCCCTGTTCACTCATGACTGCATGACCAGGTACGACTCCAACACCATCATTAAGTTTGCCGATGACACAACAGTGCCTGATCACCGACAACGATGAGACAATCTATAGGGAGGAGGTCAGAGACCTGGGCGTGTGGTGTCAGGACAACAACCTCTCCCTCAATGTGATCAAGACAAAGGAGATGATTCCTGAATAGACTCCTGAACAGTTAATCAAATGGCTACCCAGACTATTTGCATTACCCCCCCCCCCCCCCCCCCGCCATTTTACGCTGCTGCTACTCTGTTTTATCTATGCATAGTCACTTTAACTCTCCCTACATGTACATATTACCTCGACTAACCGGTGCACCACCACATTGACTCTGTACCGGTAACCCCTGTACATAGCCTCGCTATTGTTATTTTACTGCTTGTCTTTACTTATTTGTTACTTTTATTTTTTATTCTTTACTAATAAATGTTTTACTTAACACTTTTTCTTAACTGCATTGTTGGTTAAGGGCTTGTAAGTAAGCATTTCGCTGTAAGGTCTGTTGTATTTGGCGCATGTGACCTTTTTTTTGTTGATTTTGATTTGAGATGGGTTTAAATGATAGGGACTCAAAGAAAAAAATTATCCGTTGATGTTGATACAGTAACATAAGTTGAGTTAGGTATGCTATGTAATGTGATACAATGAGACAAGCCCACCAGGTATTAGGATTGAGTGGACATACTCATGATCTGCTCATCACAGATCCTCCTGGGTAAAAAATAGGATGATCTATCATCCTGAAATCAAATTAGATTTTGTGTTGCTTCAGTGTGCAGTTAATTCCACACTTAAATCAACGGACTTTTTCCCCCTCCGCTTGTCATATCCCTCCGACGACAGGGAAGAGAGGGCGTCATAGTTACCTGAGCAACTGAACCAACATGCAGCCATCAGCTGGACATTCGACCTCCAATCATCCTTCTCCTGGATGTTTTCCTCCATTGATGCGAGTAGGTGGCTAACAACAGCTAGATTAGAATTAGATTAGCCTGGTGATTGCGGGGCCATATATTTAATTACGGTTTATCGGCATGTCAAGATCACAGGGAGACAGCAAATGGTGAATGTCTGATTGTACAGAAACCCTCTGATTGAGCCTGGCCCCTAGGTTGATGGAGAGCTCTGCTTTGGCATGAAAATAGTCTCCCCTCTCTCTCTCTCTCTCGCTCTATATATATATATTTATATCTCTCTGTTTCTCTTTGTGCCTTCTCCTTTTGGTAGTTTGCTTTCTCTCTAGCTCATCCTCTGGGATAGTGCTCTACAAAAGACAGAAAATACAGTCTAAATTAACTATGACTAAACGCCTCCTGTAACATCAGGCGCCAGACAGCTGAATTACTTCTCGTTCAAAACGACTTTCACACTACAAACTGGTTGGTGTGCGACTGACTGTCCATGAAAGAGAAAGGTAATACACCCAATTGGGTTTCCATGGAGTCCGTGCCAGACTTTTATGCCGTTTCACGGCTTACAAATTGTACATTTCCTGTACAGGGATGTGCAGGATTTTTTTTCTTAAAGAAACATTGATGGCAAAATGTTTATTTTCTCCATCTGCGTTGTTACATTTTGAGGAAACTAAAACAGGTTTGCCCTCTGGTATATATAGCTCCTTGAGCTATTCAACTAATGTGGTTGAACAGCGTATAGAGAATCCATTTCTTGGTCAGCACATATTTCTCTAATGAGCTTAGAATCTACCAAGAATACTGTATATTTAGCCAAAAACAGACACAGATATGTTTGCATGTTATATGTAGCCTACTGTATGTCCTTTTTAAAAAAAAAACTTGTTTGGTATCAATGCTCTTATGGCTTGCCCTGGTTTCGTTCCAGTAAACTCAGTAGATTTTCAAAGGAGCAAAATTCAAAATTTCCCACCCCCCCCGAGTTTTCAAAAGTACATTGAATAATATGATTTCCATTTTAGGATTTGGGATGCCACAAAGTAATTATCGCTTTAATCTGGTGATGTTTGTTTGCTTTCCTTTGAAGTGAAATAAAGTAGATGAGAATTAAAAAACGCACCTGCAGATTGCTTACATCGGCACAATCTGCCATATTCAAATAGGGTTGCGGCCTCTCTCAAAGTTGTCAGTCTTGCTTGTTCGCCGTTTTGGAGAAGGGGTGTTTGGGGGGGATCATTTAGGGCAGACAGTTGTGAAGCAGAAATAGTGGGATCAGCATAACAGACAGACTGTGCCTGCGTTTCTTATCCTTTTTTTTTTTATTCGATAGAAAGGCGGGCAAGAGGAAATAAGCAAAATAAATAGGGAGCCCGCTCTTCATATATCCTCTTCATATATCAGGTGATGTTATTATATTCCAGCTTCGGATGAATGGCTCTGTCTGAGCTTATAGCTGTCAGCCTGCGTCTCAATGCATCATCCAGAGAGAGAGAGAGAGAGAGAGAGAACAGAATAACCAAAGACAAATCAGGAAATACTACTGAATCCCTTGGAAAGTGAGATCAAATAACAAATGAAGCAATACAACACGCATAGTAAACTTCCATTGAGCACCGAGTATGCTTCAAAGTGGACCCACATAATGAATGACTTGCGTGTTAGTAATGACTTGCAGCAAATGTGTAATGAATGTTTCAGTTTGTAAATTTTCCTCGCCATGAAAAATTGGGTAAAATTCATGTCATTAGTGAGTCATGTCACTAGTTTTACAAGTATAGCAGTATAGAACATACAAACCTTTCATTTCCTGAATGGTAAGTAGCAGGTAGCGTATATTACTCTGCCCCTTAAAGCCACTATAGTATGTAGCACCTACTATGTTTTTAACAAACACAGCCCCACTTATTTAGACTACTCATGGTGTATAAAATCAGTCTACATTTAGTTTGAATTGCAGTGAACTCTTGACTGAGGATTCATTAGTAGACTATGCTGGCAACACAAATTCCACTTGATAAAAATAAAATAAGTAAGGGCACCCAGACATTACTTTTGCAGACAATGTTTATCACAATTGTTTGTTTGGAGTCTGGTCTTTAGCAGTGCTCTGTAACGAACTGTCTTACTGACCTTTGACCTTTTAGGGTGATTGTGGTTGACAGAAGAGATTCCTGCACATGTTTACATCTCTGTTTCTCAAGGAAATGGATTCAGGTCTTGGCAAGACACTAAACCCTTTCCATTTTGTTTGCGTACACTGACCAACTATTTTAATTTTGATGAGAAGCAGCAGTAGGTATGGATCAAAATATTGTATTTCTCCAATCAACACTTACAAATTATCTTTCAGCCACTTACACAGCGACCGCCGAATTCCTAATCTAAGCACCCAATCAAAAATGTTGTATCACCTCAAATATAGGCTGATTTAGGTCTCAACAAAAATGCCCCTGACATGTTTATCCAGTCCATTTTGAGTGCATGAGCCATTGGCACGTGTTTTGAGGTCAGTAGAGTCTAAAATATCAATAGTTATATATATATATAGTAGTCGACAGAGTGGTGTGATACAGTAGTAGTGTCTTGTCCATTGGCCCATTGCTTTACAGGTCACCTGTCACGCCACACCATCGACTGATGTGTTTTCAACTCTCAAAACTGTGGTTCTGTAATGGTCCCGCGGCAGCTGTGGTCGGGCAGCGGTCAAAGCGTTCCAACAGCAGGCTCTGTGCAGACCTGACCCGACCGCCTAGACTCCAATGTGAGAAGGATTCATGGGAACCAGAGATGGGGGTCCAAATGGGTTAAGACCCCCATGTTGTATACTACTTCCTCCCCAGAGATGATAACTGCTTAGTGGGCTTGTTCAGTTTCTAGTTCCCCTTTCACTCTATACAGGCCTCATCTTTTCCGCTACATGTCTGCTATTAAATGGTCATGTTGCAGTGTCTGTACATGTAAACACTACTACGGTTTGTATGGCCTTATTTGGAGCCTTTCTCTCTGTCACTACAGAAATCTACAACACACTTAGGCCTTGCATATGCATTGTATTAATTCCCTAAAGGCTGATTTACCTACTTTATTTCCGTCCAACAATATGCAATAGAATTTGATTTTGGTGAAATACACAAACTGAGATAGTGGTGTAAAGTACTTAAATAGTACTTTAAAGTATTTTTACTTAAGTCATTTTTTGGGGTATCTGTACTTTACTTTACTATTTATAATTTTCACAACTTTTACTTTTACTTCACTACATTCCTAAAGAAAATAAGTACTTTTTAAACTCCCTACATTTTCCCTGACATCCAAAAGTACTCTTTACATTTTGAATGCTTTGCAGGACAGGAAAATGGTCCAATTCACGCACTTATCAAGAGAAAGTCCCTGGTCAATCCTACTGCCTCTGATCTGGCGGACTCATAGCACACATGCTTTGTATGTTAATTATGTCTGAGTGTTGGAGTGTACCCCTGGCTATCCATACATTTTAAAACAGGAAAATGGTGCTGTCTGGTTTGCTTAATATAGGGGGGAAAATTATGTTTTACTTAAGTATATTTTTCAAATTTACTTTTGATACTTAAGTATATTTAAAATCAAATACTTTTAGACGTTTACTCAAGTAGAATTTTACTGGGTGACTATCAAATTTTACTTGAGTCATTTTCTATTAAGGTATCTTTACTTTTACTCAAGTGTGATGATTGGGTACTTTTTCCACCACTGCATACACCCGTATCCACTCAACAAACATAAAAGCTGTCATTTTTCACATAACCTTTTCAGAGAAACACTATTTCTACTAGCGTTTTCATTTTTTTGCCATGGCAATTGTAATAGCCAATATGGTTTGTTTGCTTCATTGTGTTATGGGTGACTGGTTCTGGACATAAAATTAAATGTCACATTTACAGATGGAATACAGAAGTTCTTTCATCATTTTTCTCTCTGTTATGTATAGAGACTGCAACGTTATGGTAAAGCCCCTAGGGATATTTACAGTATTCAGTAAAAAGTAATTTGTAAAAGGCCATTGCTGGGTGGCAGGGACTCCGAGGCTAGCACAGCAAAGTCTGCTGTTCTGCTTTTAAATGCAGAGAACAATGCTCATATTTTGTTTCTGTTTATAGAATACTAGTTACAGCATAACATATGTACAGTATGTTCTGACCACTGATGATATATCTCACATTCCTCAACATAAAACATATGCTGAAGGTCGATAATGGAAACACTTAAGTAAATGACGGATACAAAGTATATTGAAAGCAGGTGCTTCCACACTGGTCTTGAGTTAACTAAGCAATTAACATCCTATCATGCTTAGGGTCATGTATAGAAAAGCTGGGTAGGCCATTATTTTGGCTACCATGGCTGTGCTCCCATAGGATGACAATGCCCCCATCCACAGGGCACGAGTGGCCACTGAATGGTTTGATGTCATCCTGGACTCCACCTTCTCCTTTGACGACCACATAAATCAGATTGTCAAATCCTAATTCTTCCACCGCCGCTGAAATTGCCGAAGTCAGGTCCTCCCTCTCCAGTCCTGCCGCTGAAACCCTTGTTTTTTTTATGAACTTTTTATTAATTCAGGGTAGCCCAATTAAGACCAGGGTCTCATTCCCAATGGTGCCCTGAGTACAAAAATTGACATTTCAAATAATAAAAGAACAACCTCAACACTAAAACTAAATGTGGATTTACCTAAATTGTTCGAAACCAGAGGGACCGCAAACCAACCCTGTGAACGGGTTTGGTAGCTCATTCTTTTATACGTTAGCAACAAAGTTAGGGAAGTTGGAAGCTTGGGTAGTAGAGCTTTGTAAACAAAAAGGGAATAATGAAGTCATCTATGGGATTTTAATGAGGACCAACCAACCTTTTTATACAGGATACAGTGGTGAGTGTTAAAACTGTCACCTGTGATAAAGAGAAGTGCGCTATGGTAGACTGCATCCAAATGTTTAAAGAGTGACTGCCTTTAAATAAAGGTTCAATTAAAATGAAAATAAATAACCTTTTACTGTAATGGGCTAAATCAGGGTCACACAGAATGTTTCTTGGTAGTCTTAAACAAATCTACTTTGAAACAAAAGTATACACCTCACACACATGGTTATGGGCTTAAAAAGAAGACACCTTTACCATGTCAGATATAGAGTAGAAATGTATACAATTTTAAGATGCATCCCAATATTACACTTTAAATACATCACAGAAAACTGAAATATAACAAAACTGTTTGACAGAGACACACCGGATCTTCTGCAGTTAAATAAATAAATAAATAAATAATAAAATATATTAATAACATTCCATACAAAACGGCCTATGTTGCATCAATATGAGTCATAAACAGTTATTGTAGTGTCTCAAAATTGACTACAAAGTGTAACTAGGATCATTTTGGTACAGTAATAAAGTCAGTCTCGTCTAAAACACAGTTTGAAACATCTTTGCGTCACAACAGAAGCTCCGACTTCATTTACATAAGACAACACGTCACCCATTTCTTTAATTTGAGAAATACTGCACCAAACACCTTAGCTATATGTAAAATTGCACAACAAAATTAATTGCAGATTGTTTGTAAGTTATCTTAGATTCATTCTGGGGATTTTGATGAGGTGAAATGGGGGTATAAACTTAATTAACCAAATGCTGAAACGGTCAGAAAACACACCTCCAACAGCAACAGAAAAACACACTTGCCAATCGCCGTGTTCAGTGGCCCTTTAAGAGTAGTGGCTGCTGCAATTAACCATCATACATGCATTCATCTCCTCCCGGCTTGACTACTGCAACACTCTAATCTCCGGCATCAACTCAGGCTCCCTCCAAATGCTTAAATACTCTGCAGCCCAACTCTTTACCCACATTAAGTCCTGGCAGCACATCACCTCTGTCCTCCATGAACTCCACTGGCTCCCTTGTCTCCCAACCAGTGGAGGCTCCTCAGAGGAGGAAGGGAAAGACCAACCTCCTCAGTGAAATTTCATAAAAATAGTGAAACATTAAAAAGTGATCCTTTTTAGACAAAACTATACTAAATATTTTCACGTCACAAAATAATTGATTGAAATATACTGTTTCGCAATGAAGGTCTACAGTAATTTCAACAGCACTGTCTGGGGTAGCACCATGGTGTAGCCGGAGGACAGCTAGCACCCGTCCTCCTCTGGCTACATTGACTTCAATACAAAACCTGGGAGGCTCGTAGGGCTCACCCCCTTCCATTGACCTACATGGTAAGTATGACCACTTCTGGAAGACGTCCTCCAACCAATCAAAGCTTTTGCAGTATGAATTGACATGTTGTCCATCCAATCATATAATTAGGATTAGAGAATTAACCTAGGTGTTGTATTGGGATTGTGTCACAGAGCATTATGGGGGTTCTATGTGTTGAGAAGCTTGGTGTCATTGTTGGATAAAGATTAAGAGTGATAGTGGAGAATTTCTTTGATATTATTCAGTTCAAATTAGTTTTTTCAAATTACA
Organism: Salvelinus alpinus; assembly: GCF_045679555.1. Taxonomy (NCBI): domain Eukaryota; kingdom Metazoa; phylum Chordata; class Actinopteri; order Salmoniformes; family Salmonidae; genus Salvelinus; species Salvelinus alpinus. The sequence goes on from NC_092111.1 coordinate 11,587,399, forward strand.
GGAGACAGAGGAGGTTTATTATAAATAGTCTTTTTGGTTTAGAACTTTATTTTTGTGTCCAGTTAGTTCAATTTATTTAAATTTGCCTTGCTAACTTCAGTAGCTACCAGTGCGAGTGTGCAGTTTTCTCCGCCAGAATGGCCAATTCTGCCGAAAATGACTTTTTGTTGAAGAACCACTTTCATTCTCTGGGGTACTCGGAAAAGGTGGGAATTAAACTGAGGCTCGACCTCTGCCTGAGATCAGTTTCATGAAGAAGGATGAAAAGGTGGGAATTAAACTGAGGGTCGACCTCTGCCTGAGATCAGTTTCATGAAGAAGGACGAAAAGGTGAGGGTGTTCAATACCACCTGGTATCAAACGTATAGCTGGTTAACAGGGAGCCTTTCATCAATACTACCTGGTATCAAACGTATAGCTGGTTAACAGGGAGCCTTTCATCAATACCACCTGGTATCAAATGTATAGCTGGTTAACAGTGAGCCTTTCATCAATACCAACTGGTATCAAACGTATAGCTGGTTAACAGGGAGCCTTTCATCATCGCCTGCATTGCTGGCCTTGCCTGCTTTTTGGAAAGTCTGAATCTTGGTTGAAAGGTGGGTACAGTGACCTGAAGTACATCGATCGTTTAGCTAAATGGCAAAACAAAAGCAGGGAGCATATAAATGCTCACATCAGATTCAAGCTTCTGGGGAAAAGCTGCATTGATTATGACGAAGGTCTACGTATTCAAACTGCGCAACATAATGAGAAAGTAAGAAGAAACAGGGATGTTCTCCAACGGCTTATCAACACCACTGTGTGTTTGGGCATGAGGACACGACGAGAGGAACATTTCCGCCAACAAGCGTAACTACAAGGAGCTTGCAGAGGTAATTGCATGTTACAATGCTTTACTTGCTGAACATATCGAACATTCAACTGTCTTTTCTGGGCTGTCAAACAATTCCGAATGATTTAATAGCTTCCATCGCATCATTCATTAAAAGTTAGATTAAAGAGAGAGGTTGACGCAGCGAATTGTGATTGTAAATAAGAATTTGTTCTTAGTTAAATCAAATAAATATAATTTATATGAACAAATATACAGTAAGGTAGCTGCAGTTTGACAGGGTTTTCATCCCCCCCCAGGGCCAGGAGTTATTTTCAGGAGTAAAAAAAACAACATGTGACCTGATTGGGAAAAACTGGTCTCATTATAGCCAATATAAAACCTTTTTACAACTGAATAATCACTGTCATACATTATAGGGTCCAGAGTTTTCCTAGTTAGGTTAACGCATAAGGAAAAACTCCAGGCCCTATGGGGTAGGTCCCACCGCTCTGGGTCCTATGGTACACCAGTCCGCTTGCAGTTGTCAGTTATCATCAGGTATGTGGATGATCAGGTCTTTATTCAGGAGCGTTTCTTGGGCTACTTTGATGTGTCAAGTGGGCGAGATGTGCAGTCTGTGTTTGACTTCATGAATTTTGAGATGTCTGAGTTTAAGTTCATAGAGAAACTCATTTTCCAAACCTATGATGGCGCAGCTGTAATGGAATGTATCTGCTATTTGTGTTTACAGCTACGTACCCTCCTGTTCCCTTATTAAGAGGTGATGACCACTCCACTACCATTGTCAACTTTCTCCTGACGTGAACTGAAGCCACGTCTCATGTGCCCACTGATCCACTGGCACATTGAATGTTTCCTCTCCAAGCACTGTGAGTACCCCTATCAATTTTCTCTCATTACTGTATGTAGAGTCAATCACAAACACAATCACATTATTACACATCACTGATTTTACTCCTTGCTTGGACTAACTCATTCTTAGCTCTGTTGTCTAACTGTGTAGCACACTACACAGTGTTATTGTTTTTTGTCTTCCCAGTCAAATCCTGTCCTGCACTGAAGTCAAGCCTCTGAACACCTCAACTCATGCTTTCACACCCTCATTCAATCACTGCTGTGATCCCTTCCCAACACTGTAAGTAGCCCTCTCATTCCCATTCCCCAAAATATTGTACTATACATGTCTTTATTAAAAGCTTTAGGTTAAAATAATTTGTCTTTGCCGATTTTTGAAACACACTTTGTCGTCTCCGCGTGTTCCGCGCCTGTACCGTGGGTCTCCCCTCCTCCTCAATTTTTCAAGTCACCATTCTCCACTGCTCCCAACATATTGATTACAATATCCTCCATCTGACCTACAAAGCGCTTCCCCACCTTGCCCTCCCTTACCTCTCAAACCTTCTGCTCACCTACCAATCTACCACAGCAGACCATCTTGTCATCCCCAGGTGCGAACTCCAGAGCTTCGGCGACAGGGCCTTCTCCAGGGTTGCTCTCCCTCCAGCCATCCGTGAGTCCATCACCATCTTTCAGTCCTTCCTAAAGCCCCACCTACTTGACATGGTCTACCTGATACATCATACTCTTTCCCTTCCTTGAGCCCACCCCTCACTTTGTTCATGTTTTTCTTTAGTTTGATGTTGTCTTGTTTTGACTACTATTTTGTTTTGTCAATTGTAAAGCAGCTTTGGGTCCTTGAAAAGCACTATATAGGTCCCATGTATTATTATTATTATTATTATTATTATTATTATTATTATTATTATTATTATATAAGTGACATATGATTGTCAGCTTGGAGTGATATAACAACAATGGTTAAATGTCACTATTTTATCTTGACATATTCTAATGAGTGAGGAAGGAGGCCCAGAGGCCCCACAGCACAACAACATCAACATCCAGAGATGCAGATGAGGCAGTAATCCCTCCCCACCCAACCCTGGCTAGCTAAGCCTGATCCTCTCACAGTCCACTGGGGCTCGACCCCTGGGACAGCTGCCTTCCTGGAGCCAGAAGCAGATAAACAACCCACACTGCTGTTTCCCAGGATCCCTCCAACCCCAGAGGTCCCAGGCACACTAACATGGTGCAACAGGGGGATAAAGAGGGAGTTTGAAGGAGAACAGACAGGATACCGGGATGCTTGGGCCTAGGCTGCTGCAGTTCAGCCAAAGCCCTCTAGGGAATGTGTTCAGCGCCCATGGTTGGACACGGGTGGTGGAGAACTCAGGCACAGTGTGGGTGTTGGTGGAGGGGAGTTTGTGAGGCAGGCAGCAAAACACTGGTGAGACCACCAAGGGAGATGTTGCAGAGGTGACAGGGACATTAAATATGCTTCACAGACTGGGCTGCTGGGAAAAAAAGACAGCTCTGGAAATACAATTCACAACAATGCATCTCAAAAACCAGGCCTACTGCCTCAAGAATACAGGCCAAGCATTTTAAAATGTGAACGCTAGATAAATACTGTCACCTTCGGGCTTATAAGAAAACATATCCAGCATAGTCAAATTTAGGTTTCTATCTACCATTTATTGTCCGTTGTTCACTAAGTGGCTACACAGCAATGCAGAGCCAGACTTAGATGTATAGTGTGGCTCTAAACCCTGGGCTTGTATATCTCTTGGTCACACCGTGCGCATACTAAGTCCCTTCCTCTGGATGATCTGAACATGCCCCTACTAATACGTTCCGTGACTTCAAGAGCCTCGCCAGAGGTGCTGTGGGTGGAGATGCGTCTGTGGGCTGATTGACAGGTGTTATCCATCACAGCAGCACGGAGACGGGTACATCCCCAGACCCAATAACATCACTACATTATAGGGGAGCATGCAGTAACTCCGCTACAGAAACCATATTCAAATGTCTGCATGTTGGGAAATAAAACTCTTTATCATATGATTTTATCTCAGTCTTTCTGTGTATCTGAATTGTAAGCGGAGACGTTTAAGTAACACACATACACTGCTATATTTCAGTGCCGTGAAGAAGATAATGTTCATAGCAATGGACTTTCTATTAAATAACATACTCTGTCCCTTCTGTACTGTGGGGGGAAAATGTCTTATTTAATTGTAAAGAGGGATAGTCTATACGAGACACGTACAGTATGTAGGACATAGTGGTTTCTAGAGATGGACCAATCATAAATCTGATTGTTTGTGTCCAGTCCACATAGTAATGTGTAAAATCAATACTCCTATCTATAGACGGTTGGGGTCGTTTTTCCTGTCTGGCAGGATCCACACAATCTTTCGATAAAGCTCCTTCTGTCTCACCCTCTTAATCCCGAGAGGGACTTTTGCCAGGGTAAGGATGATATCAAGATATTCCATGGAACAGTATGCTTGGTCAGAATGCTATTGGAGGACACTTCAACTGAATTAGAATTGAGAAGCCCTGAAAAACGTGTGCAGATGTTAAAAGGGTGTTAGAATCAAACACATTAGACAGTTGAAGTTACTACAGGTACATTCAGTACATTCAGTTTCAGTAAATATTCACTCTCAACAGCAAGTCTGATATTTGGTACTTGCCTTCAGAAATCTCTGTATTATTATAACTTCTTTATGAAGTGGACTTGCATAAATCAGCTCAGCAGGCCATAGATACAAAATGTTGCTAGACTGACATATCTCCACCTCAGCCCCCTTCCCTCTCTAAGCCTCCAAAATACCAACCTGTCTGATGCCACTGTGTAAAGTCTGTCTCACACTCTCTGTCGAGACACCGACAGCTATACTATCATCTACTATCACAGTAACAGCGAGCAACGGGAGGGAGGGAGGAGAATCTGCCGGTTCACACTCTGTACGACCTTGGCAGCGTCTGGATGTGACACGCACGCACGCAAACAGACACACCCACACTATGTTATCTTTTCTCCTACCCACGTTTCCAGCCACGCATCTTTCAGAATGTCAAGAGGCCTTTTAAACTGCAGAGAGAGCCTGCTGGGTGACGTAGTGCACACAGGGACTGTGAGATCGTGAGAAGAGAGGGAATGAGGAAACAGGGAAAGGAAAAGTTGCTGGAAGGTTTGTAAGATTGTTGTCTTTTTTACCCACTGAGAGTTTAGGATATGCTGCCCTTACAACTACTGAGACTTCTTTGTGATAAATATGATGGCTGACAAGAGTACATATACACACTTGAGAGTGTGCTAACACACATACTAAATACGGCATAAAAATGGACACTAATCACTTTTATACCCCTGCAAACAAACACACACAAACACTCGTGGGTGATGTTGACCCTGCACATCTCTAGCTTGGACCTGCAGTTCACCCTGGAAGCTAGCACCGTGCTAGCCAGGCCGGGACAGAGGGCCCACTCTCCCCCTGCTGTCCATCCAATAGCTCTGCGGTAGCCAAAGCTAGCTAACCCAGGCTTGGAACAGCAAGAGGAAGAGCAGAGAGGAAGCCTGCTAGCATGGGTGAACCAGGCGCCAAGCGACGCGGCTTGCCAGGCCAAGGCAGCCTGGGCCTGGGGTTTAGCCCTGCTGAGCTCTGGTGTCCGGCCCAAAGCCTTCCAGTGCCCACTGCCAATATGCCAATGTGCCAGCGACGTGAGAACAGGGAAACGTCTGTCTCACTCACTCAGGAGGCAGCAGCGCTGGCCTTGTCTCTTTGGCCTGACAGCTGACAGGGCGTTCAGGAGTGTCGCTACTCTAGGTCTATGTGCAAGCTGTCCTCTTCACAGAAGAATTAAAGGCAAGTCTAGATGAATCAGTGTCAAACTAAATGACCGACATATTTTCACTCTTATTAGTATCATCTAATGTAGAATGTCTGTCTATTGATGAAGTATTGGAGAAGTATTACAATGGATGCGGAGTTTAGATGACTTTGAGAAATGAAATGGATAATGGGTAATAGGGACCAAAATGTGATTTATTTTTTCACCTAAGGTGTCAAAAAAATATTTAAGGTACTCATACACCCAGTTTATGCAGCAGTCTTTCAAATGGTTGAAATCCATATAGTCATTATCCGATCATAAGGCGTCCGCGTTTTATCACGTCTGCTGATAATCTATACCACCTGCTCAGAAAAGCTGAAAAACAAGAAAAGAATGTCACATACAAATTCTTTGCTCTACTGTGTATTTAACATTGTACTCTATACTTCTGGCAACAAATCCATAGACGGTCCCCTCTCGCTTTAAGAGCAATACGTGTGCCACTATTTTCACTGTGATGTTATTTATGATTCTATCACTTCCCCAACTTGATATATGGCGATAAATAAAAGCCAAAGGCTCCTCCGTGTCGCCTTGGAAACTAAATAAGTGCGGAATGACCAGGGTAAACGCAAAAGGCTTTTAAACAGCATCCATTTGTTATCTGTGAAGGTGGGGATATTGATACGAAGAGGGGTAATGGCACTATGAAATGTTAGTTGTGAGCGACAGAAATTCTAGTTTTGCCACTTAGCAGGAGTGAGCGCAGTTTGATTGTCAGTCATCCAATGATCTCTTCACAGCTTTTCAGGGTGATAGCAGACAAAAAAGTGACAAACCAACACAATGAACTTGATGTTAGTGATTTATTTAAATATGATTTATTGATTTATTTCATATACAGTGCCTTTGAAAATTATTCAGACCCCTTGACCTTTCCACATTGTGTTACGTTGCAGCCTTATTTTAAAATTGATTAAATAAATAAAATCCTCAGCAATCTACATACACTAACCTATAATGACAAAGCATAAACAGGTTTTTAGTCATTTTTGCAAAGACAGGATTGTCAAGGCACAGATCTGGGGAATGGTACCAAAAAATGTCTGCAGCATTGAAGGTCCCCAAGAACCCAGTGGCCACCATCATTCTTAAATGGAAGAAGTTTGGAACCGCCAACACTCTTCCTAGAGCTGGCCGCCCAGCCAAACTGAGCAATCGGGGAGAAGGGCTTTGGTCAGAGAGGTGACCAAGAACCCAATGGTCACTCTAACAGAGCTCTAGAGTTCCTTTGTGGAGATGGGAGAACCTTCCAGAAGGACAACCATCTCAGCAGCACTCCACCCATCAGGCCTTTATGGTAGAGCGGCCAGACGGAAGCCACTCCTCTGTAAACGGAACATGACAGCCCGAATGGAGTTTGCCAAAAGGCACCTAAAGACTCTTTAAACAAGATTCTTTAGTCTGAAGTAAACAATATTGAACTCTTTGGCCTGAATGCCAAGCGTCTGGAGGAAAACTGGGACCATCGCTACGGTGAAGCATGGTGGTGGCAGCATAATGCTGTGGAGATGTTTTTCAGCGGCAGGGACTGGGAGACTTGTCAGGATTGAGGGAAAGATGAACGGAGCAAAGTACAAAGAGATCCTTGATGAAAGCCTGCTCCAGAGCGCTCAGGACCTCAGACTGGGTCAAAGGTTCACTTTCCAACAGGACAACGACCCTAAGCACACAGCCAAGACAAAGCAGGAGTGGCTTCAGGACAAGTCTCTGAATGTCTTTAAATGGCCCAGCCAGAGACCGGACTTGAACCTGATCGAACATTTTTGGAGAGTCCTGAAAATAGTTGCGTAGCAACGCTCCCCGTCCAACCTGACAGAGCTTGAGAGGATCTGCAGAGAAGAGTGGGAGAAACTCCCCAAATACAGGTGTGCCGAGTGTGTAGCGTTATACACAAGAAGACTCAATGCAGTAATCGCTGCTAAAGGTGCTTCAACAAAGTACTGAGTAAAGGGTCTGAATACTTATGTAAATGTGATATTTCTGGGTTTTATTTGTAAAAAAATTGTATACATTTCTAAAAACCTGTTTTTTCCTTGTCATTACAGGTTATTGTGTGTAGATTGATGAGGGTAAAAAAACGATTAAATCAATTTTAGAATAAGACTGTAACCTAACAAAATGTGGAAAAAGTCAAGGGGTCTGACACTTTCCAAAGGCACTGTAGAGTAGACCTTATTTTATAGGATTTTCAAATACTTCTAGATGTTTGTCTTAAACATCTACATTGATTTCTGAAGATTTCACATCTATGCCTCATTGTAACGGCTGTCATATTCCTCCTCCTCCTCGGACGAGGAGAGGCGAGACGGATCGGACCAATACGCAGAGTGGTTAGTGTTCATAATGATTTATTATCACGAAAACTGAACACTGAAATACAAAAACAAATAAACGAAGTGCAGAAACCTATACAGTACCGTGTGGTGAAAACACTAACACGGAAACAAACACCCACAAAACACACGTGAAACCCCGGCTGCCTAAGTATGATTCTCAATCAGGGACAACGATTGACAGCTGCCTCTGATTGAGAATCATACCAGGCCGAACACAAAATCCCAACATAGAAAATCACACATAGACAAACCCACCCAACTCACGCCCTGACCAACTAAATAAATACAAGACAAAGGAAAACAGGTCAGGAACGTGACACTCATACTCCCTGTGCCTGCTGACTGCTTGCAGCAACAATCTGCAGTAATGGATGCACATTTGAAATGAGAAACATGAGGACAATATTGCAAAACGCTAAATATTAAAAGAAGGCTTCGGGGGCACACTTTGAAAATATTGGACTTGCGTAATTAAAGTGAGACCCCAAGCAACATAGTCTATACTGTGTGAAAACCATAGAAATATAATTACTAGAAAGGACACGCCTTCAAACCACAGGCAATGGTGAAGGTGCATAAAGATGGAGGAATGCAGATATTACATAAATGTTTTTAGCACTACCCACAGAGTTCGTAAACTATGGCACACAACATGGTCCATGTGCCAGTAAATCAGCACAATCTACTTTTTTGTTTGTTCAAATTGCCACCGTCTTGGAGCTAGAATTGGGATCATGTATACTGTGCTAATGCAGATACAAAAAAGAGTAACATAGAGTAATGTACAATATGGCAAACTTAGCAAACAAGACATTTGTGGTAAGTACATGGGGGCCACCATCTTTATGCACCTTCCCCATTGACATCTTTATGCACCTTCCCCATTGACATCTTTATGCACCTTTCCCACTCATGCTGAATTTCCTCTATTGGAAACAATACGTGGTCTCGGCTGTTTTCACAAGGTGCAATGCATTTAAATGTAGATAAGATAGTCTTTCTAGATCTTTCAATATATTTCATATACATTTACTGTGAATATCTGTATTTGAATTTCTGTATTTACTTGTTTATTTGAATGTGTTATTTTTTTGCTTTTTAAACTGGCTTATTATCTTGTATGCAAAATGACTTTGGGTGTTTTGAAAAGCACTTAAAATAAAATGTATTATTATTATTGTATTATTTGTATCTGAACCCAGCATTTATATCCGTCCACTACTACAAATGTCAGAGGATGACTCCTCTTCCAAGTAAATAAACCAATCCCTTTTCCTGCGAAACCAATTCCCACGTCCCCCTGCCTCTCATATCTTGACATTTAACCCTGGTGATATTTCCATATGGCCCCCACGCTCTAGCAGCAGTTCGTGCAAATGATATTGTCCCAGAGAGGAACTATTTGTAGATTTCTTTGAATGTTGTTCCACTTAGAGAAGAGGTCTTGTACCCTCCTTCAGAGTTAATGCAGGGTAAAGAGCAAAGTATATTAGGATTATACAATGTGTTCCTCTACAGAAAAAAAAGCTTTACAATGGTCAATGATACAAACATACAGTATTTAACACCCTGAAACTGAATATTGTTGCCAAGACAGTTGTAGGCTTATTTGTAGAACTTGAATTGCATGAATTAAGATAGAAAACAAGACAACTGAAAGACGGACCATTTTCTTGCCATTTAAACGGGTGGCAGGTAGCCTAGCGGTTAAGAGTGTTGGGCTAGTAACCGGAAGGTCATTGGTACGAATCCCTGAGCCGACTAGGTAAAAAATGGGTCGATGTGCCCATCGATCCATTAGTCGTTCTGGATATGAGCGTATGTAAAAATGTTAAACAACTAATGTATTTAGTACACTTTGCCAAACTTCATGCTTACTTTTTTGTCCTTTTACATCCAAAGTCATGTTACAATACTGTCGTGACATGACTATCATTAACGTGATGATGGCTATTTTATCCAATTAACTATGTTTAATTATTATGTGGTTAAATTAATCATGTAACAATTAACTCATTAGATACTTGGGGCACCACGGAAAACGTTTGTTTAATGAGTTACTGTTTCCCAAATTAACTTAAGAATATATCAGAATATATCATTATCATACCAGTCAACCATTAATCATTATTACCTCATATCAGTCTCATTCTGAACCCTAGTCTAAATGGTGATTCAGCAATACACAAATTGGCTTAATTATTTATTTAATAACTAACTAAAGGATCACACAGAAATACATAAACACACACATGGTACACGTTGAATTGATTACTAACATAATGCAATGAAAAGTTCCTAGTGGACTAACCCGATATGATGGCTTGTTAAATAATGGAAGGGGAGGGGTAAGATAAAAAGAGTGGGAGAGACAAAGAGAGTGGGCTGGACATAAATGTGGAAGGTATGTTCATGGAAAATGAATACTTTGCACATGAACGACCGCTCATTCAAAAAGAAATGCAATGAAATATTTACGCTTGTATGCCTTTGTCATCTCTCTGTTGAAACCACTCGTCCGTCTATGGCGAGTAGTTCGATATGTCTCTGGTTGTCCACCAGAGGTCACAATGTCCTCAGTTGTAGCAGGCTTCTTTTCTCTGAGTGTTCATTAGACTGGCTACATTAGAGGTACACACGCGGTGGTCTTGGTTGAGTTTACTAGACTAAAGTACTTAAACAGCTGTAGACTTAATGTTCCGATGTAGTCATTATCTTCTTCATTCAAGAGTTTGAGTCTTACCATTTTCTGGTCTTGTAGTTTTAAACCTCTTGCCACTATAGGGGTTGCTGTTTCAACCTCGACATTTATCGTTCCCAAATTAAACTGCCTCGTACTCAATTCTTGCTCGTACAATATGCATATTATTATTACTATTGGATAGAAAACAATCTCTAGTTTCTAAAACCGTTTGAATTATGTCTGTGGGTGAAACAGAACTCTTTCTGCAGCGAAATTCATGACAGGAACTGCGAAGGTCTGAAAACGAGGCTCTGTTCTCAGATCAGTTTAAAGCTCTGTATGTATCCTATGGGTCGACATGAACTGCACCCGCCTTCCCCTGGATGTCAGTAACCAATGAGAATTGGAATGGAGTTTCTACGCAGATCTCAGACCTTATAAAGCCCCAAGGAACGGAGGGAGCTCTCTTTTTGACGTTCGTCATGACGCAAAGCAAGACCTCAGGATGGCATTTAGAAACGCTCAGTTATCGGCCTTAGATATATCCGTCTGTAATTTAATTCGATATAGGTGTTAGAAACATCATAACGAAGTTATTTTAAACCGAGTTATATCAGTTTATATCAGTATATTGCGATTTTCGGAATTTCCTTAGTATTGCGTTTTGAACATTTGGGCATGTCTGCGCCACATAGCTATTGTTAGCTGCTAGTTCCAAAGTTGAAGAGGACATTTTACAACCGAGCAACGATTCTTTTGGACAAAGTACAACTTGCCCAAGATTCTGATGGAAGCTCGTCCAAAAGTAAGAGCTATTTATGATGTTATTCCGTATTTATGTGGAAAAATGTAAAAGGATTTGTCCGCCATTATTGCGGCACTGGTCTGGCTGTAACGCACACTGTATGTCTAGTAACGTTAATTTGAAAAATCTAACACAGCGGTTGCATTAATAACTAATGCATCTTTCATTTGCTGTCCAACCTGTATTTTTTAGTCAAGTTTACGATTATTTATCGATTAGATTAGGCGCCTCTCCAAGATGGCGCCGGCCAGAATGCATGAAATGCTGCTACTGATCACATTGTATAACCACGATTTGTGCTGCTAAATATGCACATTTTCGAACAAAACCTATATGCATTGTGTAAGATGATGTTACAGGACTGTCATCTGATGAAGTTTATCAAGGTTAGTCCAATTATATATCTTTTGCTGGATTGTTACGATCGCTAACATTTGCTGCTGGTAAATGCGGTTGTGTTTCTGGCTATTGTGGTAAGCTAATATAATGCTATATTGTGTTTTCGCTGTAAAACACTTAAAAAATCTGACATATTGGCTGGATTCACAAGATGTTCGGCTTTCATTTGCTGTACGCTGTGTATTTTTCAGAAATGTTTTATGATGAGTAATTAGGTATTTGACGTTGGTCTCTGTAATTATTCTGGCTGCTTCGGCACTATTTCAGATTGCAGCTGCAATGTAGAACTGTGATTTATACCTGAAATATGCATATTTTTCTAAAAAAACATATGCTATACAATAAATATGTTATCAGACTGTCATCTGATGAAGTTGTTTCTTGGTTAGTGGCTATTTATATCTTTATTTGGTCGAATTTGTGATAGCTACTGATGGAGTAAAAAACTGGTGGAGTAAAAAAAGTGGTGTCTTTTGCTAACGTGGTTAGCTAATAGATTTACATATTGTGTCTTCCCTGTAAAACATTTTAAAAATCAGAAATGATGGCTGGATTCACAAGATGTGTATCTTTCATCTGGTGTCTTGGACTTGTGATTTAATGATATTTAGATGCTAGTATTTACTTGTGACGCTATGCTAGGCTATGCTAGTCAGCTTTTTTACTGATGGGGGTGCTCCCGGATCCGGGTTTGGGAGGAATTAGAGGTTAAACCATTTCAACGTGTAGCCACTTCTCCACGCTTTCTGGTCTGGTATGTTAATTCTTCGGCGAGTCCTTTTAAGCACTCGCCTTGGGGGGCGGTTCCATCACGTTGCCACAATGTCTGTGCTCACATGGGCGTGGTTACTGACCTGGCAGAGGTTAATATGAAACGCTATTATCTCAGTTAGAAGGCTAAAATGACATTGCTAACTTCACAAAAGTGTTCCCGTATTTATTCATATAATTTTTACAACATTTAGATGTAATTCTGACATATACATTGTGAAAGCTCTTAAAGTTAGAATGGCTCTGTTTTACCGTCTTTAATGACATCACAAAATCACAAATGATAAAACATAAGTCATTGTTTGGATCTCCACCGACCATTTCCCACATTCTTTATGTTAGAAATTTTGTTTCATTATCGCTTTTTGGATGTTGGAATTTTGGCGACAGATTCTCTCTTTACACACATCAGATTCCTTTGTTCAATACTGCAGGTCCAGAAAGAGAGTTTACGATCCGGTCATTAAAGTCATAAGACTGGCCCTCTTTCCCCCCTTCCTCTCTGGTGGGAGAGAGGGGGGGCTCTCTTTGACCCTCACCCAGGAGGGAAAGTCATGACAATACACACCACAACAACACTGAGGTGATTGATGCACTATAACAGCGTCTAAAGTACCTGGATGTTTTTTCGTTTTTACTAAGGTTTCACAAAGTCGGGTTGGATGGAATTAATTGAGGTGAAACTTTACTCAAACAGTGAGGTCAGGACATTGGTGAAGTGAACATTGAACAATAGTGATGGGTTTTCCTATTTTTACTTTAAAACAGCAGGGAAGTATACATTATTGAAGACAAATTGGGTCCTTATTACTGGCTAACATTCTCTAGCAAGATGCATTATAACCTGGAAATGCACCTTGATCTACTCACTATTTCCACCATGGAATAGAAAAAGCGACTCGGTTCAGTTCACACCCAGCAGGACAATAGTCCTCCCATAAATGAATACAAATCTCATCACCATAACAATGGCCAGTTTGAAAGGGCTAAATTACCCTCTGTCCCGAGACATTGAACATGAGAAGGAATGGTCATTGTCATCAGTGTTATCACATAGTGGTGATCACATCACGGAGCCCTGTCATTGCACCGTAACTCCCACAGCACATCCACAGTGCAGATACCATTTTATGACCATGATGCCGAAGGCACTTTGATGCCCCGCACTTAGGGGATACTTATCCCTGGGATTTGAATGCATGAACACTACTGATATGTGCTTAGAGAGCGATACTTCCCACTTGATTAAATGGATGGTCATCTCCCCCCGAAGACAGCTGCCTTCCGGTCTCAGACAAGAAGGCGGTCACTGCGACCGCCAACACACCAACCCAGCAATTAACCTCAGCTATATCAGACAGAACCTTAAATATACCCGTTAAGTGTGGGGTTGAGTGTTGGTATGACCAACTGGGTTTGAATCTGGGGGCATCAGCACGCCACTGGACTTAGCTTCCTGAGCTAAAGCCTAGCTATTAGCTTGGGAAGCTACTTAACCGTATTCAGGTCTCATTCAAGGTTACTCATCATATGAGGGTAGATCACTAACTCCACTACACAAATAGACCAGCTGATCATTCACCTCAGAACCACATATTAGGTAACAAGTAGAGATCCATGCATTACAGCTGGTATACCTTTATCAGCTAACCGTCCATCCTGTATTGGTTCAACTAGAGCCTTTCCGTCTCTACCTAGAATGACACATCCAAGGTCACGGCACAAGCAGTGACTCCTCACCCAATCTACTCCCACCTGTGTCGCCTCGCCAGCTATCCTCACCAATCTTCTCAAGGTCACATTAGAAATCTCACCACAGATCTTGATTCCAGACCGATTTCCGGTGGCCTCCAACACAGAGTATTGATTACCTTTCGTCACGTCTGTACCGATCATTTCAAAACGACAGGAGCGAGCAACTCGATTGGGGAAAATAGGGAGATTCTCAGCGTCTTGTCTCTGAATACTTCCACCTCCATGAAGCTTTTTTGTCATTACAAGGGTCAAGATCCAAGAGATATTTTGGGCAAATATTTTGAGAGATTTATATGTCAAATGAAAATGTTGGATGGTAAACACACGCACATAACAATCTTTAATGGATATACACGCAAACACACAGATGTGTATACTGCAGTCAGCTTACCAATGGTTTACATTTAATAACTGTGTGTGTCACGTTCTGACCTTAGTTCTTTTGTAATTTCTTTGTTTTAGTGTGGTCAGGGCGTGAGTTGGGTGGGTTATCTATGTTTGTTTTTCTATGTTGGGTTTTTCGTTTGGCCTGATATGGTTCTCAATCAGAGGCAGGTGTTAGTCGTTGTCTCTGATTGGGAACCATATTTAGGGAGCCTGTTTTCTATTGTGTTTTGTGGGTGGTTATTTTCCGTGTCAGTGTTTGTTCCACACGGAACTGTTTCGGTTTGTATTTCACTTATTATTTTGTTTCTGTGTTCGTTCGTTATTAAAGAAAATGAACACGTACCACGCTGCGCATTGGTCCTCCGATCCTTGTTACTACAGCCGTTACAGTGTGCATATTTCTCAATTTTAATGAGTTAAGAACCCCCTTAAATAATATGTCCGAAGTTAAATGTTAGGCATGGATAAATGTTGTCTTGTCTGTGCTTAATGCTATCTCAATCATTCCAGGAAGCAGATCTGAGTTTTCTTTTTAGAACAGTAAAACCATTGAAGAAAAACCTTGATCTAATGGTTTTCTGTCCCACTGTCCAATACAACGCCCATTATTCTCTGCTCTGAAGGGATGCATTGTGGGGCAGTTTTCTACAGGTATACTTGCTAACTTCATTAGCGTCACAGTTTTACTCTTCCCTTACGGAGAACACAGCTTACCATTGTACACTGAAAACAAATATAAATGCAACATGTAAAGTGTTGGTCTCATGTTTCATGAGCTGAAATAAAAGATCCCAAAAATGTTCCATACGCAGAAAAAGCTGATTTTTCCAAATTTTTGTGGACAAATTTGCTTACATCCCTGTTAGTGAGCATTTCTCCTTTGCCAAGATAATCCATCCACCTGACAGGTGTGACATATCAAGAAGCTGATTAAACAGCATGATCAATAAACAGGTACACCTTGTCCTGAGGACAATAAAAGGCCACTCTAAAATGTGCAGTTTTGTCACACAACACAATGCCACAGATGTCTCAACTTTTGAGGGAGCGTGCAATTGGCATGCTGACTGCAGGAATGTCCACCAGAGCTGTTGACAGTGAATTGAATGTTAATTTCTCTACCATAAGGTCGTTTTAGAGAATTTGGCAGTAAGTCCAATTGGCCTCACAACCACAGACCACATGGAACCTTTCCAGCCAGGACCTCCACATCCGGCTTCTTCACCTGCAGGATTGTTTGAGACCAACCACCTGGACAGCTGATGAACTGTGGGTTGCACAAACAAATAATTTCTGCACAAACTGTCAGAAATCGTCTCAGGGAAGCTCATCTGCGTGTTCGTCCTCACCAGGGTCTTGACCTGACTGCAGTTTGGCATCGTAACTGACTTCAGTGGGAAAATGCTCACCTTCGATGGACGCTGGCACGCTCGAGAATTGTGCTCTTCACGGATGAATCCCGGTTTCAACTGTTCCTGGGCAGATGGCAGACAGCATGTATTTATTTATTTTTTTATTTATTTAACCTTTATTTAACCAGGTAGGCAAATTGAGAACACGTTCTCATTTACAATTGCGACCTGGCCAAGATAAAGCAAAGCAGTTCGACACATACAACAACACATAGTTACACATGGAGTAAAACAAACATATAGTCAATAATACAGTGAAAAAAAAATAAGTCTATATACAATGTGAGCAAGTGAGGTGAGATAAGGGAGGTGAAGGCAAACAAATATATGTATAAATAAATAAAAATATAAAAGGCCATGGAGGCGAAGTGAGTACAACACAGCAAGTAAAATAAAAACTAAAAAAACAATGGAATGGTTGGTTTGCAGTGGAAGAAAGTGCAAAGTAGAGACAGAAATAATGGGGTGCAAAGGAGCAAAATAAATTAATAAATAAATACAGTAGGTAAAGAGGTAGTTGTTTGGGCTAAATTGTAGATGGGTTATATACAGGTGCAGTAATCTATGAGCTGCTCTGACAGCTGGTGCTTAAAGCTAGTGAGGGAGATAGGTGTTTCCAGTTTCAGAGATTTTTGTAGTTCGTTCCAGTCATTGGCAGCAGAATGCATGTATGGTGTTGTGTGGGTGAGTGGTTTGCTGATGTCAACCTTGTGCACAGAGTGCCCCACAGTGGTGTTAGGGTTATGGTATGGGCAGGCATAAGCTACGGACACAATTGCATTTTATCGATGGGAATTTGAATGCAGAGAGAGATAGCGTGACGAGATCCTGAGTCCCATTGTTGTGCCATTCATCCGCCGCCATCACCTCATGTTTCAGCATGAAAATGCACGGCCTCATGACGCAAGGATCTGTACAAAATTCCAGGAAGCTGAAAATGTCCCAGTTCTTCCATGGCCTGCATACTCACCAGACATGTCACCCATTGAACATGTTTTGGATGATCTGGATCGACATGTACGACAGTGTATTCCAGTTCCCGTCAATATCCAGCAACTGTGCACAGCCATTGAAGAGGAGTGGGACAACATTCCCCAGGCCAAAATCAACAGCCTGATCCACTCTATGCGAAGGAAATGTGTCGCACTGCACTAAGCAAATGGTGGTCACACCAGACGCTGACTGGTTTTCTGATCCTTGCCCATACTTTTTTTTTTAAAGGTATTTGTGACCAACAGATGCTTATCTGTATTCCCAGTCATAAATTAGGGCCTAATGACTGTATTTCAATTGACTGATTTCCTTTTATGAACTGTAACTCCGTAAAATCTTTGAAATTGTTTCATGCTGCGGTTATATTTTTGTTCGGTTTAAATTTGGAGAAAGACAAATTTGGAGGGCGCTGGTTACACTCGATGTTCAAGGTTCGAGTGAATCCAATTATCTTCACTTTGAGACAGACATAAATGGGGCAGAGGTACTATTCAAGCTAATGCAATTTGTGTCAATAGTCAAACAGTGAAAGATTTGAGACTGAAACTGACAGCTGATTAATGACCCAGCAAGGTGGTAGAGGAACGCATAGCCTGAACATTGCATAGTAAGAGAGACACTCCTATTAGCTAGCTTTGATTGCTAAAAGAAAAGGTTCCCTCACAGGACTTTTATTGTGAAAAGCCGCCCAGGCTAATCATAGCAGCTCTTTATTTGTTAATTAACTCTGGCTGGTTCACATGGCCCGCGTGGCTTGTGCTCCCTCTGCAGTCGCCATAGCTACCGCAGGTGAAACGAACAGACTAAACAGGAAGCCACCTTAACAAGATGCGTGGTGTATAAGAGGTACTTGAGAAGTTAAAATATGCCACTGCAAGTTTTAAACCGTATTTCGTTTGCTATCCCCTCCCACGGTTTACATCTCCACAAAGCACCCCTGAGTTTGGTGCTAAGGAGTTCTCAAATGTCATCAATGTGTGTATTTAGTTGTTTTGTTTGTTGAACCTTTCGGGACAACTCCACCTGCTGTTGACCTTGTGATAGGTGAAGGGTCAAAATACTGTCACCACCTCATAGGCCCAGCCAATGAAAAAACAACACTGGATTATATTCACCTAGACAAACTCTGGCAGAACGGCATTCAAATAACCCCACGGGATTGGCCCCCCTGAGAAGAGTCCGACGGAACAGATGTCGGGGCAATGTTGTGCTGTTTGTCTTTGTGTGCATATTCTGAGTGCACCATGTCACTGAGAATTCCTCCCTCTGTGCACCCTGTCCAACAGGAAAATGAGCAAAAGAGAGGGAATGAGAAAGCACGAGACAGATGGAGGATGAAGGCAGATTACCACACACACGTGACTGACAGCTGTGGAAATGTTGGCGGATGGATACATTGATGATGAGTGCACAACGGTACTGTACTAAGATCACAATGTGTAGGAAGATTGTTTGACAAATTCTTTAGGGAAACTGGGAATTGTGACAGGCAAGATGTTGACTGAAGGGATGGCAACACCCAGATATGCATGAAGAAAGTGGTTTAGACTTTACACTTCATGTGAGATTACAGGTAATGCAGATGGAGTGCTTTCATTGGAGGTGGTATGGCTACAGGGCCAGTTGTATCTTTTAGTTTTTTCTCTAGGCTAATAGATGAGACACATGATTGCTGTTGCTTTCACTTAATTCAAAAGATACTCATCTTACACCAATATGAATATACAGGAATATACATTTATATCATCATCATACGAACTGGTGCCTTCTTGACGTGGTCAAAATAATGTCTGTCATTACTACGAATGAAGTACCAGATATGAATAAAGGACCAAATAGATTTGTCTGAAGGTGTCATTTATTGATCCACCTGAAGTGATCCACCGGTTCAGTCTGCATATTTCAATAGCCCAGCTGGGCATATCAAAAATCAAGTCAAGTCAAAAGCGAACATTGCCATTGCTTATCTTATCCGTACCTTGAAATCAAGGTGTGCTGCTCGACAAACAGTGGGGAAAGGGAGCTCTGGTTTCACTGATTCCAGCCTTCATTTGAAGGGCACAACGGAGGAGAAGGCGGACTACGGAAGCATCTGACAGTGCGCTTCCAGAGAAAACCTATAATTGAAGCGGCGTTTCCTTTTTAGCATCCGCTGTTGAGGGGATGACAAACAAGCGTCGAAATCACAGACTCTGCAAACAACTTGTGTCGTCGCTGTTCTTCAAGGCTCTCCAGCGTGGATGAGACAACACTTCAAGGCGGAGTGCAAATGTCGACGCCAAGCGAAGAGGAGAGCCAGACAAGGGACACAATTAGCCATGAACGTCTAATTGGATGGCTGTAATTAGGTTGCAATCAGTGGAAATGAGAAGAACCGCTGGTCTGTAAAAGAGTGGCTTGATTTCCTGTGAACAGCAGTAGTTAGGGCGGTGCATCACCATCACAGGAGGCTGCTGAGGGGAGGACGGCTCATAGTAACATCTGGAACGGAGCAAATGGAACGGCATCAAACACATGGATGATGTATTTGATACCATTCCACTTACTCTGCACCAGCCGTTACCATTCGCCTGTCCTCCCCAATTAAGGTGCCACCGGCCACCCATGATTCACAATCAACTCAAACTCAGCAAGTGGCAGTATGGAGTCCACAACTAGCAGTGCTACAGCAGTCTACAGCCATGTTAAGTCAAACATACACTATCGTGGCTGCTTGAAGACAATCAAGCTTTCATACAGACTTCACCGACATTTTGATAAGCAGCTTGTGGGACAATAGAATGTTGAAACAATATGACAATGGCATTTCATAGAGCAAATGTTAAATCATTGGATGCCAGACCATTGTCAGTACATTTTTGTGAATTTGTTCGTACCTACTCCAACCATAAACCCTGTGGTCAAACTACTTTCCTCTAATCTATCCATCTGCCTTTCTTCAATATATTAAACCTGTTCCTTACATCAATGATGACAACAACACTGACATTTCAATGATTGCCAACAACCCGTTAAAAAGAACAATCACAATTACTTTCTACGTGTACCAGTAGTCTCAGCTGGAAAGTGTCGACCTGTTGGCTTCAATTACAAGAGTTCTCCAAGGATCAATGCTGGGGACCAACACTTTTCACTATGACAACCAGGAAGTCCGTCAGCCTCAAGGTCAGCCGTACTCATGGCTGCCAGTGCTGGGCAGGAGGACATCTTGAGGGGTTGCTTCCCTGCAGCGCTCGCTGTTCAAAGGGGAGAAGAGGGAGGGCTTTCTGGGCCCAACTCCAGATCAAGGAGTTCTCCAGGAAAAGGGGGCTCATTGAGTAAATAATGGCTTAAGGAGGCTGGTCCTGCTGCCAAGAGAATCCTTGATGAACTCCTAGCGCCAGTTTATGAAGTACTGCTTGGCCTCCCTGGGTGCCTGAAGAGTGGCAAGGTGGCTTAGCCTGGGGTTTTGGCACCCTTCTCTAATGGCTTCCTTTTTTATACAGTAGTTGGATTTTTTTGTCTATGCCTCAACCACAGATGAATTGACAAAATCAGCACAGAACATATTTTCCAGTTCTGAAGTCTAATAACTCCTGACAAACGTTGTTTTTGGAGTGAAATGACCCTTTAAATTCCAACAATGAAGGAGATGCAAATGATCAGAGCATGCTTTTTTTGAATAATACTGAACACTTGACTACTCAGTGCTCAGGAAGACATTGTTCAGCTCACCTGTCACTCAGCAGCCACACACTTAACATTCAAGTCTCCTCCATAGCAACACTACCTGCTGTGTCCTTACCTTGCACAGGGTGGATAAAAAGCTTTTCACAAATTCTGCTTATTGAGTTCAAATCCCAGCAAATGGTGAGTCACCGCCAGCCTGTAATTTTATTTTAAATTGAAAATAAATAAAAAAATAAAGCACACCTGGATCTCACTTCGCTCTGGTCCTTTTTTTCTGGTAGACAGTCAGCGCATAGTCACCTCTCTGGACCTCTCTTTGTTCGCATGCCTGCGTTCTCTATCTCTCAGCTACCTGGTGTTGGGGAGAAAATACCCCCCCCCCCTCCTTACAACTGCCGTCTCCCCTGGAGACCATAAGACGACATATGGAGCTGTAATACAGCTTTAGTTTGGCATCAAGTGGACGATCCGGGACAGGGAGTGAGTAATGGCCTAAGGAAGTGATTATGGCTTAATAGCCGTCTGTGTTTTGGTGAGGCGTAGAAGTGAAAGCCTCTAAGCTGTTTTCCACTGTCAATGAATGCAAAAACAAAAAATGTGATGTTACAAAAGTGAGAGTTGAAACAAACAAACAAAAAACTCACACACTTAGACTGGAGGACGCATCAATGATCCCTTTGTCTTTGCACAGACACAGAGCAATTTCCAATTTAAAGTTCCCTGTGCTTCTTATGAACCACTTCAAAAGTTTACAGTCTGCAACTGCATAAGGAATTCACACCACACCGCTCAGCCAGCCAGTCAATCACATTTTATCAGGTACTGATAATAGAATTCTAATGGACCGCTATGTATGCTATGCATGCTAAATGCATTTGAATTTAAAAATGTATTCAAGCGTATTCAATGGTCATACATGAATGGTCACAGTGTAAAGTCATACAATTTGAATGAAATAAATACTTAAAGCTGCAATATGTAACTTTTTGGGTGACCTGACCAAATTCACATAGAAATGTGAGTTATAGATCTGTCATTCTCATTGAAAACAAGTCTAAGAAGCACTACATGTTCTATGTGCGCCATTTCTATGGTTCCCGTTCTTAAGTTTTGTTTTTGTGTCTTTTACTTTCAAACAGCTGAAACAACAATATTTTGGGTTATGGAAAATACATTTCACAGCGGTTTAGATGATACAATGATTTTCTACACTATACTAGCTTGTTTTGTCACATTAACTGAAATTAGGCAAACTATTAGAATATTTGCATTTCTGCATATTGCAACTTTAATATAAATGAAACATAGTCAAGAATATACTAGAAGCAATAAAAGTAAAATTTGACTACATCAGCTTTTCAATATATGAATAAAGATTTCAAAACTTGATGATGAGACCCATTTCTGTACATGGATATTAACACAATCCACTGATTGTGGCTGATAAGGCTTCCAGTGAATTACAGGGTCTCTTTCAGTCAGCCACATTACAGTAGAAAGACAATAGACCATGAGAAAAGATTCCTGAAGAATGCTGAATGCTTGTTGAGAACAATACTTAAGTGCTTTATCAGCAGATTCCATCAGAGCCCCATTCTCATTAGAAGCAGTGTTGATGAGGGAATGTGAAGAATGATGTGAGTGGGAGCATCTCAATCTCTGAAAGGCATTCCAGCAGAGGCATGTTGCATACTGTATCTCCCCATGCATTCTTCCATCCACAGCATCTCCATTCACTTTCCCTAATGTTCCCGAGTGGAATTCCCTCCCTCGCGCGAGCCTGGGAGGAGCTTGGGAGGATGTGGGGGTCAGCCTATGTGCTAGGATGTAGAATAAATGCTGAGATGCCACCCTAGAGGCAGACTGGGTTCATTCATGAGGCCCCACGCCAACCTTCAGATCAGTTCATGTTCACATAGTAAACATCATTGACCTTTTGAGTCCACAGTTGAGAACTGTCTGCTATTGTTTGTACATGATGAGGCATAGAAAACAAAGAGAGCTTATACTGGCTGAAACGTGTATATTGTAGATTATATGGAGACAAATAGAGGTTCAGTAGACTAAGATCTCAGATAATAGTGCTGAGAAGTTCAAGGAGAAGGGTTTTGCAGAGGCGTGAGAACACAGGAGAGAGCAGGACAACATTGACCGTTCTTGCGAATTTGGGCTCATCGATTACCAGAGGCTCGTTACGCCACCCACATTAGTTTCGAATTTTCTCATTGGCAGCATTAGAGTGAATGGGGGCTTTTTACGTAGACTTTCATGGCTCACTTAGATACTGTTTTTCACATGAAGTATTGCAGAATTCTGATTATTAGAGTAAGAGGCTTGGCATACAGGCTGTCTTATCAGGGGAAATCACTTTTTAATTAACAGAATTTCTAATCAGTGGATAGAGAATAGTCATATCATGTATCAGTAATGCAGTTTTAGAGTGTCTAGTTGACCTGGATAGCTGATCATTTCCTATCCACACTAAATACAGTATATTGAGCTGTTTTAATGGTGTTCCCCAGAGGTGAATTTTGACTCCACTATTGTTTTGACTCGGGTCCCCAAATAAGGCCTGAGGGACCTTTAACACTATCAGCTATCTTTTAACCCCCCCCCCCCGACATCTATGACTGTGACTCACGGCCTGACAGTCACAGCCTGCGTGTCTGTTAATGGCCCATCATTCTCTCCTGTCACAGGGTGGTAAATCAGGATTTATAATCAGGGTATAAATATGCATGTGGTACTCTGAGACAGAGCACGGAGAGGAACGGTCTCATGGGAGGACTGACGTCCATGGGTCCCAGACAGCCATGGGGAAAAACAGGGTGGAGCAGAGGAGGGATGAACTAGGAATAGGACTAACGGATTCTCAGACTCTTGAACACTATACATATGCATGCAAAGGAAATCATACATGCACCAGACACACTGTATCGCCAAATGAGCACACACTCATACACAAACAAAGATCAAGTATGATGTAATAGTCATCACAGTACTATACAGTACTATACCAACAAACAATGTATACAGTACACTACTTTACTCGCAGCAAACATTATATACTGCACATATATGTTTTCAATTCCCTAACTAAAGCAATCAACATGCTCAGTGCCTGGAGTACAGCTAGTGAAAAAACCCTGGGACCATACTTGTGTAATTTTAGTTTCTGTGATCAAAGGTACATTAGCTATTCCCATTACATAACCTGACACATTTAGCACTATGCTAACCTCACCAGGTAGACGTGATTATATCTAGTTCAAATTCCATATATGCCAATTAAAATCGTCCACGTTGTTAATTAAGGATCCAACCCATGTTCTCAATTTTCACCTAAAATGACATACCCAAATCTAACTGCCTGTAGCCCAGGACCTGAAGCAAGGATATGCATATTCTTGATACCATTTGAAAGGAAACACTTTGAAGTTTGTGCAAATGTGAAATTAATGTAGTGGAATATAACATTTTAGATCTGGTAAAAGAAAATACAAACAAAAAACATATATTTTTTTGTGTGTTTTTTTTTGTGTACCATCATCTTTGAAATGCAAGAGAAAGGTCATTATGTATTATTCCAACCCAGGCACAATTTCGATTTTGGCCACTAGATGGCAGCAGTGTATGTGCAAAGTTTTAGACTGATCAAATGAACCATTGAATATCTGCTCAAAATGTTGTATCAAGACTGCATTTTCAAGTTCATAATTGTGCACTCTCTTCAAACAATAGCATGGTATTCTTTCACTGTAATAGCTACTGTAAATTGGACAGTGCAGTTAGATTAACAAGAATTTAAGCTTTCTGACCATATCAGATATGTCTATGTCCTGGGATTTTTGTTTTGTTACTTACAACCTCATGCTAATCACATTAGCCAGGTCTGTTCAACGCTGGTCCGACCAATCTGAATCCACGCTTCAAGACTGCTTCGATCACGCGGATTGGAATATGTTCCGCATCGCGTCCAACAACAATATTGACGAATATGCTGATTCGGTGAGCGAGTTCATTAGGAAGTGCATTGACGATGTCGTACCCACAGCAACGATTAAAACATTCCCAAACCAGAAACCGTGGATTGACGGCAGCATTCGCGTGAAACTGAAAGCGCGAACCACTGCTTTTAACCAGGGCAAGGTGACCGGAAGCATGACCGAATACAAACAGTGTAGCTATTCTCTCCGCAAGGCAATCAAACAGGCTAAGTCCCAGTACAGAGACAAAATCGAGTCGCAATTCAACAGCTCAGACACAAGAGGTATGTGGCAGGGTCTACAGTCAATCACGGATTACAAAAAGAAAACCAGCCCCGTCGCGGACCAGGATGTCTTGCTCCCAGACAGGCTAAACAACTTTTTTGCCCGCTTTGAGGACAATACAGTGCCACTGACACGGCCCCCTACCAAAACCTGCGGGCTCTCCTTCACTGCAGCCGAGGTGAGTAAAACATTTAAACGTGTTAACCCTCGCAAGGCTGCAGGCCCAGACGGCATTCCCAGCCGCGTCCTCAGAGCATGCGCAGACCAGCTGGCTGGTGTGTTTACGGACATATTCAATCAATCCTTATCCCAGTCTGCTGTTCCCACATGCTTCAAGAGGGCCACCATTGTTCCTGTTCCCAAGAAAGCTAAGGTAACTGAGCTAAACGACTACCGCCCCGTAGCACTCACTTCCGTCATCATGAAGTGCTTTGAGAGACTAGTCAAGGACCATATCACCTCCACCCTACCGGACACCCTAGACCCACTCCAATTTGCTTACCGACCCAATAGGTCCACAGACGACGCAATCGCAACCACACTGCACACTGCCCTAACCCATCTGGACAAGAGGAATACCCATGTGAGAATGCTGTTCATCGATTACAGCTCAGCATTCAACACCATAGTACCCTCCAAACTCGTCATCAAGCTCGAGACCCTGGGTCTCGACCCCGCCCTGTGCAACTGGGTCCTGGACTTCCTGACGGGCCGCCCCCAGGTGGTGAGGGTAGGTAACAACATCTCCACCCCGCTGATCCTCAACACTGGGGCCCCACAAGGGTGCGTTCTGAGCCCTCTCCTGTACTCCCTGTTCACCCACGACTGCGTGGCCATGCACGCCTCCAACTCAATCATCAAGTTTGCGGATGACACTACAGTGGTAGGCTTGATTACCAACGACGACGAGACGGCCTACAGGGAGGAGGTGAGGGCCCTCGGAGTGTGGTGTCAGGAAAATAACCTCACACTCAACGTCAACAAAACAAAGGAGATGATTGTGGACTTCAGGAAACAGCAGAGGGAGCACCCCCCTATCCACATCGACGGGTCAGTAGTGGAGAAGGTGGAAAGTTTTAAGTTCCTCGGTGTACACATCACGGACAAACTGAATTGGTCCACCCACACAGACAGCGTTGTGAAGAAGGCGCAGCAGCGCCTCTTCAACCTCAGGAGGCTGAAGAAATTCGGCTTGTCACCAAAAGCACTCACAAACTTCTACAGATGCACAATCGAGAGCATCCTGTCGGGCTGTATCACCGCCTGGTACGGCAACTGCTCCGCCCACAACCGTAAGGCTCTCCAGAGGGTAGTGAGGTCTGCAGAACGCATCACCGGGGGCAAACTACCTGCCCTCCAGGACACCTACACCACCCGATGTCACAGGAAGGCCATAAAGATCATCAAGGACAACAACCACCCAAGCCACTGCCTGTTCACCCCGCTATCATCCAGAAGGTGAGGTCAGTACAGGTGCATCAAAGCAGGGACCGAGAGACTGAAAAACAGCTTCTATCTCAAGGCCATCAGACTGTTAAACAGCCACCACTAACATTTAGCGGCCGCTGCCAACATACTGACTCAACTCCAGCCACTTTAAAAATGGGAATTGATGGAAATTATGTAAAAATGTACCACTAGCCACTTTAAACAATGCCACTTAATATAATGTTTACATACCCTACATTACCCATCTCATATGTATATACTGTACTCTATATCATCTACTGCATCTTGCCATCTTTATGTAATACATGTACCACTAGCCACTTTAAACTATGCCACTTTATGTTTACATACCCTACAGTACTCATCTCATATGTATATACCGTACTCTATACCATCTACTGCATCTGCCATGCCGTTCTGTACCACCACTCATTCATATATCTTTATGTACATATTCTTTATCCCTTTACACTTGTGTGTGTGTGTAAGGTAGTAGTTGTGGAATTGTTAGGTTAGATTACTTGTTGGTTATTACTGCATTGTCGGAACTAGAAGCACAAGCATTTCGCTACACTCGCATTAACATCTGCTAACCATGTGTATGTGACTAATAAAATTTGATTTGATTTGATTTGATTAGCCTACGTTACCTCAACCGTCCCGCGGGGGGGACACCGATCCCGTAGATCCAACACTTGTCCATAGAAGCTTCTTTAATGGAAGTTAAATGGCACGATCTGCTATTCTAAGTTAATACAGCACGTGATCAAATGAGCTGGATGACTAGCTTACAGTGTAGCCAGCCTGGCTTCAGGTACTTTTTACCGGCTGCTCAAGTTCGAATCCCAGGTGAGATATATTTTTTTCCTTTGAAATGTAGAATTACATTTATTGTGATAGTGCATTGTGAAGTCAATTACAGCCAAAACCTTATACATTAAGATTACAAATATATTTAACGAGGAGCTTCTTGGAGTCCCTCTTGCAGAGCGACACATAAGCTACTGCTACACATGGGTGTAGTGCTGCCGGTGCTGGAGAGACGCTTCGCCACTTCTCAGAAGGGTGCTTGTTTAATAAAGTTTGGATCAAAGCTGAATCAGTGTCTCGCAAGATGACTTAATGATTCATTAGTATTTTACCCAGGCCTAACATACCGAATGCCCCTTTAAGAGTAAGAGATGTTTGTTGTTTTATCTTTCCTCTGTAAAAGCACATGGATGTATGTGAAATGGATAAGTAAAAACGCAGGATTTTATCATATAGCTATGCGAAAACTAGCTTTGTCTAATTGAAAGTCATTACACAAATGAGTAATGAGAACTTATATGTAAGCAATCAAGTTTTCAAGATATAGATATATAACTTTCCAAATACAGAAATACAGCCGGTATGATGCATTTTGCATAATGTGATGCAAAATGAATCATACCGGCTGTATTTCTGTATTTTGGGACTATATCAACAATGGACTAAAGAAACAAATACCAAAAGTTGAGTTTTCCTTTCAGGGTTAGAGGGAGTGCTCTGAGTAAATACAAAATGCTACATAAATAATTTATAATGTTATGGAAGAAGATAGAGATAGAGGGAGTAAATGTGTGTGTGTGTGTGTGTCACAGAGGGAGGGACTATTTTCTGCCATTGCCTCTCGATCGTACTCTATCTGTGTGTTTCAAAGCAAGGTTTAATAAACACGGGGTGACCTATGCATCGCCTCTCTGCTCCGATAACGCACTCTGTCTAAACAACATAAATATTTAGCATGGGGCAGGAGGGAATAGGGGGGGGGGGTGGAAGGGTGGCCAAGGGAGAGATCAGCACTCCTGGAAATTGAAGGACATTTGATGGAATGCATCTGACCACCAGCACACACATGCAAGATGATATTGACACAAACCTCATCCACCTTCAGATTTCATCATCGTCAACACATTATATCATCCCCATTCAGTTGATCGAATTCCATAATACAGTGATCATGAGCGAATATCCATATAGCAATTAATCTCTCTCTCTCTCTCTCTCTCTCTCTCTCTCTCTCTCTCTCTCTCTCTCTCTCTCTCTCTCTCTCTCTCTCTCTCTCTATATATATATAGCGAGAAAAGCAAAAGACAGAACGCTATGAAATACATTTATTTAACAAGGGGTGGCCGCTCGTATACCGTTCCCCCGACTTTTACCCCATAGGTATAAATATGTTAAATGGGACCTGCCTGACTGATCTTAATAACGTTGCGATACGGGGGAGAGGCGAGAGGCTTTCGTCTAACTATCCATCATATGGAAGCACCCCTAGTGTAGCGTCGTTGTTATTCACATGAGAGAGGTTGGATGTGTTCACTTTTTATCTGGAGATGTAAACTGTAGCGTAGCTGCAGTTACTGTATGAAGGCCACCCTTAATGTTCCCATTGCAGTCTTTTTAATTAACCTGTCAGTTGGAGCTGGAGTTTGACCCTGAAAATGACAAACTTCCACAGGTGTGTAGGCTACTGTGTCTTGTTGTCAAAACAAAAGACGTACATAATGCATCTCAATTTGCTATAGAATTGTTTTCAATAGGTCACCAGAAGATGCAGGACCAGAACAGCCTGTTTGCATGGTGGACCATCCTGGTCTATACCCTGTCTATACCCTGTCTGTACCCTGTCTATACCCTGTCTGTACCCTGTCTGTACCCTGTCTGCAGAACGACATGATTATCTACAGGGCAGACTATATGGTATGATCTTCATTTCACGAAATAGACTTTGATGATGATACTGGAGATTATAATTTATTAAACATTTTGTAACGAGTAAATACTCTTGAATTACACCTTTTGGAATGTTTTCTGCTGTTGGAAGTAAATATAGAAACTAGACTGCAATGAAAGGTTGTTGTCATTCTTCATAAATTCTCTTGCCAGTTATTTACGTAACAGAATCAACAGATTGTAAACAAGGTTATAATGAAAGTCTGAATCTCTCTCATGTAGTCGCACACCTCTTGTAGCCTAGCCCATATGCCTGTAAAAGTATATTTCTAAGTTATTTTACATGTGCTCAATCTCTGTAAGGTGTTCCTGCGAGAGGGAAACAGATCATGGTGAAAGTAAGAGGGTGTTCGCTAAACATCACCAGATAGGAGGTATAGATGGTATAAAGTACTAGCGCTGTCACGGTGACTCGTTACCGCCACATTGGCGGTCACGAGTCATGACTGCAGTCAAAATCGACATTACCGTTTAGTCACCGTAATTAGGCTTCTCAATGCTCTGATGCTGCTGATGGTCATTGGTAGCCTACCAAACCTGCTAACTGCCTGGTACTCAGCACTCTATTGTCCCTCACTGTGACATCAATGCAAATGTAATCGAATATCGAATCTAACATGAGCTCATGTTGCGCAACATTTCTATAGGCTATGGAATTGCATGAGAAAACAGAGTGTGGCCTCTATTAAAAAGTAGAGGATCCCATCAGCTTTCTATAGGCTAGGCCTACTATATTTGTATCTTAACTCTCCTAATATTAAACACGTTGCTTCTCTTTACAACAGGAGTATAGCCTACCTGGCTGACATGAGAATGAACCACGGGAAAGCGTCCTCCATTTGCTATTTAAGTGCATAGATTACAAATATTTTTTTCTGCTGCCCCTGTTTCCATACAGGTGCAT
Organism: Salvelinus alpinus; assembly: GCF_045679555.1. Lineage (NCBI taxonomy): Eukaryota > Metazoa > Chordata > Actinopteri > Salmoniformes > Salmonidae > Salvelinus > Salvelinus alpinus. Next base: position 11,617,577 of record NC_092111.1, read on the forward strand.
GATAATGGTCCTTTCTAAATCAAAACAAATTTCACACATATGTTATTTAGTATATGTACAGACAAGATTAAATCAAGAATACTGTGATGGGTTACAATAGTAGCCTGTCACTTGTGAATTATATATTATCACTTGTGAATGACACCCAGCATAAGAAAAAAGTCTTTTTTTTGTGACTTTTTCAAATCATAGTGGCACACCTCATGTAGCCTAGCCCATAGGCCTATATGTTCTGAAAAGGTTTGCATAACAACTAAAGTGGCCAAATAACTTCTTAAAATTAAGCACATTAATCCGTGTAAAGCCTAACTGGCATACATACGCAGCGAGTGAGTTTCAAATTTGGGGAAGATAATTTTCACCCTAAAAATGCACCTTTATAATAAAAGCATTACATGCATAATCACATTTGTGGTCACATTTGATAATGGTGTTCTACAGCTAATGGAACATTTGTGCTTATAGCCTACTGCCATGTGCTCATTGCTGCGCTTATACTGTGAAGAAATAGCATAATAATTTATCAACATTTTAAGCTAAGCGTTCAGTCTGTTGAGTCAGGCTCATTGCTTAAAACAGATTTTTTTGATGCTAGTGGTTGTATTAATTTGAGATCTATTGCATCCCACAACTGTCCCAGACTATGTTTGTGATATTTATTTCTAGCACAGAATAGGTTGACTTTTGTACTCTGGGGGATAGTAGATTGACATAGCCTAGTGCTTTTGCTGTTGGTTAGGCCTACTCATCTTGTTGGCTGACGAAGGAAATGTGGACAGTTCTTCAATATCTGCGCCACACAAAGGGGATGCAGCCGGGAAATTCGTGGCATTATCAAGTGCCTGTCAAATTGTGAGTGAGAGACTGATGAAGTGTGTGCAGCCTACACAAAAAACAAAGCAGAGCTCATGCCTTTCATGCAACTTTTTTTCAAATCATCATTAGAGTCGCATCATGCAGCCTTAGAATGTATTGAAAATGAAAACATATAGCCCAACGTTTGTATCATGACTAAAGTTACATAAATAGCACTAAATTAAGCATATAGGAGGACCTGTTTCTTTGTTAACCACTCAACACAGAATAGCTGCATGTGCGCACTCCCTCAAATCCTTTGGAGAGAATATATTTTCAATTTTATTTAGCTACTGTATGTTCAGTTGTATTCTTCATACTATAAAATAATGCCATGGAATTCTAAGCAAATCTTGTCTGCTAAATGACCTGGTGTAGCCCACAGCCATATGGCATAGCCAGATCAGGACCTAACATAAGGACAACTCCGAGTATGCTATTCTGTTCTTCTGGAATAGACTACATTTTCTTCATATCATGTTTCTTTAGACCTGTCTAAAATAAATAATGGATTTATTGTGAAGGTGTAGGGTATATTACATGGATTTATTAGACTTTTTAAAATGCAGATCTGCATCAGTGGCTTGTAGGCTATGCGTGGAAGCCAGGAGATGCTAAATGTGTTTATGTTAATTAACGGTCAATTACCTTGAGACCGGCAGTTATTTGCTTGACAGTCACCGGCTAAAAAAATGTCATGACCTCCACAAGTACCCCAAAAAGTTGTGGTTTTATTTACATTGTCATCACCAGCTTTCTACAACACTGACATTACTATACACAACCATAATCTCATCCTGTGACAGGAAAGGTGGAAGAGTTAGTATTTCACATGTACTGTACTGCACACCCACACAATTACACCTAGCTTTTCAACAAGAACTTGCTGTCTCCTCAACAATAATCTGTTGCGATATGTGATGGTTGGGGTGAAAATCTACCAGAGAATAGATCTCCAGGAGGATGGTTGGTGACCACTGGCCCTACACACACTACAAATGTGTTTTAAAATCCATACAGTCAACCACAGATAGACCCATAACCCCTTCCCATTGACAATTCCTACTAATCGATTGTAGGGCATAGTTCAACCACAACACTCTCTGAAAAAAGTACTATATAACTTTTGTCCCCATAGTAGAACAATCTTGGGTCTATAGTTCACTCTTTTTAGTTTGTAGTGGCTAATCTATGCCCTTTGACAGTTTCAAGTTTCAAGTTTTTATTGCCAGTTGAACTAGTACAGTGAAATGACTTTCTTCCTTGCTCTTTCCCAACAACGCAGTAGTACTGTAAAAAAATGAATTAAACAAGTCCAGTAGAACAAAAACACACGAGAAATAGAAGAACATGAGAAAGTAAGTAAGCTATCTATATACAGGGTCAGTTCCAGCGTCAGTGCCAATACCATATTTAAGATGTGCAGGGATACTGGAGTGATGGAGGTAGACATGTACAGTGGTAAGGTGACTAGGCATCAGGATATACTGTATGATTAACAGAGTAGCAGCAGCGTATATAATTATTTTATGTGAGTATGTGTGCGTGCGTGTAGTCAGTATGAATGTGTGTGTGTGTGTGTTGTGTGTGTGGGCAAACTAAGTGTGTACGTATGTGCGAGTGTGTGTGTGTGTGTGTGTGTGTGTGTGTGTGTGTGTGTGTGTGTGTGTGTGTGTGTGTGTGTGTGTGTGTGTGTGTGTGTGTGTGTGTGTATAATGTGCATAGTGTGTGTGTGTGTGTGTGTGTGTGTGTGTGTGTGTGTGTGTGTGTGTGTGTGTGTGTGTGTGTGTGTGTGTGTGTGTGTGTGTGTGTGTGTGTGTGTGTGTGTGTGTGTGTGTGTGAGAGAGTATATAATGTGCATAGAGTGTGTGTGTGAGTGTGCAAATAAAAATAGAAAGGTCAAAGCAAATAGTCCGTGTAGCCAATTTGTTATCAATCAATCAATCAATCAAGTTTATTTTATATAGCCCTTCGTACATCAGCTAATATCTCGAAGTGCTGTACAGAAACCCAGCCTAAAACCCCAAACAGCAAGCAATGCAGGTGTAGAAGCACGGTGGCTAGGAAAAACTCCCTAGAAAGGCCAAAACCTAGGAAGAAACCTAGAGAGGAACCAGGCTATGAGGGGTGGCCAGTCCTCTTCTGGCTGTGCCGGGTGGAGATTATAACAGAACATGGCCAAGATGTTCAAAATGTTCATAAATGACAAGCATGGTCAAATAATAATCAGGAATAAATGTCAGTTGGCTTTTCATAGCCGATAATTAAGAGTTGAAAACAGCAGGTCTGGAACAGGTAGGGGTTCCATAACCGCAGGCAGAACAGTTGAAACTGGGACAGCAGCAAGGCCAGGTGGACTGGGGACAGCAAGGAGTCATCATGCCTGGTAGTCCTGACGTATGGTCCTAGGGCTCAGTTCCTCCGAGAGAGAGAAAGAAAGAGAGAAGGAGAGAATTAGAGAGAGCCAAGATGTTCAACATTTTCATAAATGACAAGCATGGTCAAATAATAATCAGGAATAAATGTCAGTTGGCTTTTCATAGCCGATCATTAAGAGTTGAAAACAGCAGGTCTGGGACAGGTAGGGGTTCCATAACTGCAGGCAGAACAGTTGAAACTGGAACAGCAGCAAGGCCAGGTGGACTGGGGACAGCAAGGAGTCATCATGCACAGTAGTCCTGACGTATGGTCCTAGGGCTCAGGTCCTCCGAGAGAGAGAAAGAAAGAGAGAAGGAGAGAATTAGAGAGAGCATACTTAAATTCACACAGGACACTGGATAAGACAGGAGAAGTACTCCAGATATAACCAACTGGCCCTAGCCCCCCGACACAAACTACTGCAGCATAAATACTGGAGGCTGAGACAGGAGGGGTCAGGAGACACTGTGGCCCCATCCGAAGATACCCCCGGACAGGGCCAAACAGGAAGGATATAACCCCACCCACTTTGCCAAAGCACAGCCCCCGCACCACTAGAGGGATATCTTCAACCACCAACTTACAATCCTGAGACAAGGCCGAGTATAGCCCACAAAGATCTCCACCACAGCACAAACCAAGGGGGGGCGCCAACCCAGACAGGAAGATCACGTCAGTAACTCAACCCACTCAAGTGACGCACCCCTCCTAGGGACGGCATGAAAGAGCACCAGTAAGCCAGTGACTCAGCCCCTGTAATAGGGTTAGAGGTAGAGAATCCCAGTGGAGGGGAACTGGCCAGGCAGAGACAGCAAGGGCGGTTCGTTGCTCCAGAGCCTTTCCGTTCACCTTCACACTCCTGGGCCAGACTACACTCAATCATATGACCTACTGAAGAGATAAGTCTTCAGTAAAGACTTAAAGGTTGAGACCGAGTCTGCCTGCATGGGCAGGCAGACCATTCCATAAAAATGGAGATCTATAGGAGAAAGCCCTGCCTCCAGTTGTTTGCTTAGAAATTCTAGGGACAATTAGGAGGCCTGCGTCTTGTGACCGTAGCGTACGTGTAGGTATGTACGGCAGGACCAACTCGGAAAGATAGGTAGGAGCAAGCCCATGTAACGCTTTATAGGTTAACAGTAAAACCTTGAAATCAGCCCTTGCCTTAACAGTGTCATGACTGTCCTGATCAGGTCAGGTTACAGGAGACCACGACCCTCAACCCCAACAGAGCAGGAGAGATCTAGGGGGTCTGAGGATGTGGGGGTTTTATGACCCCTCACACCCATGGTAATTCTGAAGCCACAGACCACATTCCTTTGTCCCTCTCACTATGGAGGACCAGTCTCAGAACTGTAAACATGCAATAAAGGGACTTTGGAACAATGGTTTCCGTCAACTACAATGGTGGTCATGACGATAGATGGAATATGAAAATGTATGTCATTTTTGTTTTGTTATTAAAGGTTAATAGATGACGTTATTATGAAAACATTGTAACGTTAAGAGTTTTCCTCGTATATGCTTGATGTTTATACATTGTACGTTGTGTGGAAAATGTCCAAATCAAAGAGCATGTTTGGTAGAGATGAAATGTGAAGTTAGTTGTCTAAAATTGGATTTGAGTCAAATCTATACCTTGCCCCTCAAACTCGGTACGCCCAGAGAATTGCCCTGAAGGCGGTTACGCCCACTTCTGACCCGAGGGTATAAAACCTGTGAGTGCAGAATTAACATACATGACTAAGTGACCCGAGCTGCAGCCAAAGGTCTAAAAGGTCAACGAACCCAAAACGCAACAAGTTGAAGACAAAGAAATCTTTTTCTACCCAAGCTACGGATGAGTAGCGTGTCTAAGCGGGTGTATTCAAGCCGAACCACCTAGCCTACACTCCCCATCGAATCGTGGTATCTAGACTCTTTCATCTTTAAGCTGTGAGCTCTGAGCTACAGAGCTATCTGTCCTACGAAGACCCCTTCCAGAGCGAGGACAAAGGAACAGGCCAGTAAAGCCAAACGACACGGACATCGTGCCGTGAGGACACCTAGAGCGGTGCGCAGGAGAAGTGCGTCATTGAGCAGCTTGAACAGTCCACGCGGGAAAATCCACGGAGAACCTCCACAAGTAATTACATCATTATATTCTGACTCATAACAGCGGCAGTTTGGGGCAAGGCTAGGGTTGAGCATAGCTGACAATTTCACCCAAATGTATATTCCTCTTGTGTACTTTCTCTCTTTCTCTCTCTTTTAAATCCCCATTTTGGGTAACACACGCCCTAGTGTGTTGGCCCGTTATACTAAGTTCTAATCAATAGCCTAGAGTGTGTTTTTGTGTATGTGTATCTTTTATCATCATTTTAGCTTTTTAGTAAATAAACATTCAACTAAGACTGGTGTGGTGCTAATTCATTAGTGAGACCCGGGTCCGTGCAGAATCCCGGGCTATACGACGTTCAGAACGAGACTGTTAGAGGCAACTGGTTAATTAGCGGCTGTGGTAAAATCGATATTCTTTGAGTTAATTTGGGAAATAGAAACTCAATAAAAACTAGTTTTCCCATGGTGCCCCAGGTTGATGAGTTAATAATTGCTTGATTCAGTTAATCACGTAATTAGAAACTTGTTATCATTCGATGAGCAACAGTCGCCACATTAACTAATACAACGTCACGACATATTGGTGCCCCCTGTGAGGATTCTAAGATAGGACTAGGCCGCACTGTTGGGTTAATTCCATACCAATTGTGAAGCCAGATACATATACCATTAATAGCTATAGGCAGGACTAGTGTGGGAGAGAAGCGTGTGTGTGTGTGTGACGTTCAATTTCACCCAGATACTGGTCGGGAGTAGACACCCGGTGGCATTTCTGACGAAAGCCAGTGTGTAGGGGGGGTCTACTGAATGCTAAGGGCTAGGGCATATGTACCAGCCGATTGCAAGCATTCTGAGAATAATACTAGTTGGGCCCAAGTTAGTGTTATTTCTGTCGATCGCTTCAAGGAGCGACCTGACTCGGTCATAAGCAATTCCTAGAGCGAGGACATATGAGCCAGCCATTACGGAAATTGGAGTAGATATATTCGTTTGACCGAAGCGAAGTCATTATCTCTCTACCTCTCGCGTTCGGTAACGTGAAGAGTTTAAGGGTTGAACGTGAGACGTCACCTAGTAAATCCGTTCCCTCATTGGAGGGAATTTCCCGTGTGCGGCGAGGTGGAAACCCCGCGCAAGGAAAGCTAAGCATTGCTCTAGATGCTAAGCTAACAAAGGGGAGCAGCCATTTTTGTTTCCCCCTTTGTTCATAGTGAACTCCCGCGCCAGGCGGGAATCCTGTGAGATCTCAGCTTGCGCTATCAGTAACCTCTGGTGAAGAATCGCCAGTCATTTTTCGTTAAATAATTCAGGTTACGCTGGAGGATATCAAACCAGTCTCAACTGATTGGATATCATTGTCTCAGTCAATTTTATACATACATTAAATTGAAACGCTACTTTTCAGGGTGGTTATTGGAATAATACACAAACGAATGTGTTCTAACCAATGAGACATGGTTAAACTGTTCCACATTAACTTAGATATAGCAACTATTTCAGGTTAATTAAAGCTAATTCCTGTAGCCTATACGGGGTTGACTAATCATTCAAATTGATTAATTAATTAAATAGGTTTTACCAGCTTCATGGTGTTTAGGGAGACCTTTTTACAGCATTGTGAAATTCTACCTTTACTGGTACCTGGTCGATTTTAGCTTGTGTTAACAGCGACCTCCGGTGGTGAAGAATCACCAGTAATTATTTTAAAATAATTCAGGTTATGCTGTACGATATCTAACCAGTCTCAACTGATTGGATATCATTGTCTCATTCAATTTTATACACACATTAAATTGATACACTACCTTTCCAGGTTGGTTAATTGAATAATACACAAACTCATGTGTTCTAACCAATGAGACATAGTTAAACTTTTCAACGTTAACTTAGAGATAGCAACTCTTTCAGGTGAATTAAAATTAAAATTCCCAAATAGCCTATACAGGTTAGATTTATCATTAAAATTGATTTAATCAATTAAACCTGTTGTGGCAAGTTCAGTAATAACCAACTCACATTACTGACCCAGTCTTGATGATTCATTGACGTTTACAAACTGAGTTAAATCGTGTTTGCAGCCTCCTACTCAAAAACCAAAACATTACGTAAATTGAAATAACTGATAATCGTAACAATGAGCAATCCATCAGATGGGTTTCCACCCATTTCCCCTCTCATCAGTGGACCTTCACCCACGGAAAGATTGATCGCTGACCTCAGCAACGATGCAAATCCTAACTATGCCGAGGGGCTGAAAATGTTAGATTTCGAAGCCATAAGCGAGAAAAATGCAGACATTGCGACAGATGCTCTTCAAAATAGACCATCAGGCGGAGGCCTTGTGAAGGTTCTCTCCAGTTTAGCCCTCATCTATGCCCACCAGCAGAGATGGACAGTGCACCAGTACCTCAGTGCCCAGCAGAGGCACGAGCAGGAAGCTGGCATGTTCAAGGCACAGGTGGAGAGAACCAGGGAGCTGGCATCGAAAGCCGAAAAGGATAAGCTACTGCTAGCCGAGGAACTGTGTGTGAGGACAGATAAATTGGAAGATCTGTCTAACACTTATAACAAAGAACGCGAACAAACTCTTGACCAAGTACGTATTCTAAAGGAACAACTCGGTTTAGCCAAAACTAAATACGATGAAGTCCACGCAAAACTTGATGAATCTAACGAGCTAGCTAGAAACCGGGGCGAGCAACTTGAGGCCCTGCAAACGGTTGTGAATGAAACCACTCAATGCAATAATGCTCTATTCCAAAAGCTGCAGACCAAAGACGATCAGTTAATGAACACAATGACCAAGTTGGAGGACAAAACAGCAGAACTCATTGAAGTCGCTGATTTAATGAAGGATGAGAAAGACCAAGTGAGAAAGTTGGAAAATGTGACCTTTAAACAAAAGGAGGACATTGAATCACTGGATCTCTCACTCCACACTCGAGACCTCTCACTGCAAACCATGGCGGATAAGTATGAGGCCGAGCGGAGCAAGGGCGACACCTACGTGTCTAAAATAAACACCCTCAACTCCCAGGTGGACTCTGCGATGCAGCAGAACACCACCCTTAGGTATCATCTGGAGGAACTCCAGAACAGTCACGCGCTATCGCGGGACAACCAAACCAAGCAAAATAGCTCACATCCGGAGCTCAGAGACCGAGGGAATGTAGATGACAGGAGAGGTCAGCCTCTTTCTCTTGGCCATTCGGACCACAGTGAATTGGGGCCTCCTCGCCAACACAACCACAGCTTGACTTTTCCTCTTGGCCTTTCGGCCCACAATTGCCCACGGGAGAGTGCAGATGCTCCCCGTGCACTTGGCGGAGACCGCCTTGACAAAATCGTTAAAAACTTCCGCCTCTTTGACCCCGTTCCAGGAAAGCCAAACGACACTGAGACATTCTTAGCAGACATAGAGGACGCCTTGGATGGCTACCCAAACGCTACGAATGCAGACAGGCTCTACCTTTTGAAGCGAACGTCCAACAGACACGTGACAAGGTTCATCCGTTTACAAGAGCAACACGTACAAAACGACTATGCTCAACTTGCCACGGTTTTGAAAATAGAATTCAGTGGTTCTGCGACTCGCAAACACGATAGCTCGTTGGCTAACAATATCAGACAAGCTCGAAATGAACATCCACAAGCCTACTATCACCGGCTTCGTTCAGCTTACTTTGGCATGCTCACTGAAACCGGAATGGAAGATCTATTACCATTTAAACAACTGTTCCTGTCAAACATGTCTCCCAACTTCATAAACTACTTGGGCCCTACTGCCCACGTTGGGTTGCAAATCTCGACGCTCCGAGAACTTGCAAGCACCGCTTTTGAAGCATCAAAAGCAAGCCGGGCTAAAAGCCCGGACACCTCGACTTTCGAGCTTAGGCGGGAACCATCACTCGAATTGGAAGGTGCTGCATCGGGGACATGTGCGGTAAAAGATGACGAACAAAGGGGGTGGCTACCAAGTAACCACCACTCCGACAACCACCGCCGTAACAACAGCAACGATGAACGTTCCCAATCTAACAGGTCCCGTAGAGATCAACCTAGCCGATATGCCCCTGCGCCTAACTCTCACAAATGGTCAGTACCTAAGGGTAACAAGCGTAACAAGGGCAACAAAGTGTTCAACAATGATCTAAACGCTAACCGAAATGATATAGAAGCTATGGTAAGAGAGATACTGCAGCGTAAGAAACCTGAGAAAGAGGACAAGGATAAGTCATCATGACTAGGCGTAAAATCGTCGGAAACCAAGTCCGCCGAAACTCTTGCAATTCAAGAGGACGCAAACATTTCCATTACCCCGGCCCCCACTCAAACCCCCGTCCAAGAACCGCTCGTTCTAGACACAAGCCCGCAGGTTTTGTCTACAGACTTGGATACGGATGTGGAGATGCACAAGATAAGTAGCTTTGCAACCGACGATTCCTCTCCCATTCCGATAGAGGACCCGCTGGGTCACGTTGGTGACTTATCTGTCTTGGAAATCGACACAGATTACAAACCGCTCCGTTCCCCCAACCCACTCCATTTTGTTGGAGATATGACGAGAAAAACCAACTCGAACAGGCCATACCTTAGAACAGTCCTGGAGGACTGTTTGACCTGTCATGCTCTGATAGATTCGGGTTCGACAATTTCCCTCATATCCGAAACCTTGCTGGATGACCTAAAAAGTGCAGTCGACCCTGCAAAACGTTGGTTGAAAACGGAACATTGCGATACGAATCTTCGAGGCTTCACGCAAGCCACCTCGCCCCTAACCAAGCGTCTCCTAATTAAACTCAACTTCGAAAGCGTGTCACTGATCCACCCCATGTATGTGACTAGCATCGAAATTGAACGGATGCTGATTGGGATTGATTTAATTGACCGTCTGGTACCACTAATGGATTGGAAAACCAATCAAATCTGGTCACAAATACCGATGCCAACTCCGTTGACTGCACCGCATTCTTCCAAGGCTACCTGCCATACATTGTGCAACGACGTGGGTTCGACGTCAGCATCTGACGCAAACCCGGTGAACTTGGCCATGAGCCCGCCATTGGTGGCAAATGACAAGGTTAGTTCAACTCGGAACTTAACCGAACATGAGGTCTTCCTGTGTGGCTTGGGTGACTCACCAGCTGACACTTACCGCCCTCCTCTGATAGGGGGCGTGTGCCTAAACGGTACTAAGGTTGAGGATGCCATACTGGCAACCTGGTCAGAAAAATCCGCAATCAGTCTGGAACTGTTCAACGAAATTTCGAAAACGGTTAACTGCCATCCCCTTGTGCCGAAAACGTTTAGATTTCCACTGGGAACGACTCCCCAGACAACACTCACCGCAGTAGGGGTGTGTGCGCTATCGATCCGCATTGGAACCAAGGAAGTATCTCACTACCTACTGGTTGTCGCGGACCTCCCACATACAGTCTATGTGGGAGCGGACATTTTGGTAAGATTGGGTGTTAAACTCGACACCATACACCAAGTTCTTTGGTCTTTGGCTCAGCCAAACCAACATGCCTTGTCTTTCGACCCGGTGCGAATGGCATCCGGGCAGACTATTCCCGAAGCTTGCAAGGTGATTACTGAGTCCGCCATGTTGATCCCGGCAAGAACTACAGAGGTTCCTGTAAGACTGAACCTGGCGCCCGGATACCGGATGGAAGGCACCACCGCGTTCTTCCAACCCTCTCCGCAACTATCCGACTTGGGGCTAACTATCAATGGCAACCCGCTGTTGGAACTAACCGCTAGATCCACTTACCTCCTGGTACAAAATCTGACTCAAGCGGATATTTCCATTTCGCGGCACACTCAGCTAGGAACATTGATCGATTACTCCTTCCATGATTTTGAACTGGTTGTTCCCGTGATTGGGCCTCTTCCGTCCTCCCTAGACCTAGATGGCGAGGGAGGTACGCTGTTTACTTGTCAGTCAAAAGCAATCGCACTAACTCCCGTATTGCCACTTGACGACACATCAACGTTCAGGCTGGATGTCGATTCTGACAGCAACCTGTTAATATACTCCATCATCACGGAGGATGATATTGCGTCTCCTCCTGCACGCAAAGTACACTCTTGTGAGGTAACAACCGATGACTCTCCCAAAGGTGACATGCCATCACCACCCGATGAAGACCTGTACAACGCCGCCGAACCATATCCTGGTTTTCATGCGCAGGTAATACAACTACTGTCGGAGGCTGATGCTCTTGTCAATGACAATGAACGCCATCAGTTGAGAGAATTGTTTAACAAACACAGTGAGATCTGGTCAACAGACTCACTGGATTGCGGGGTTACGGATATCCATGTGGTGCGTATTCCTACACCACCCGGAGCAACTCCTACGTTTGTTAGACAATACAAAATCCCGCTCGCAGCATACGCAGCGGTACAAGAGATTATCGATTCCTTATTAGCTAAACGGATAATCAGGGAATGTAACAGTACGTACAGCGCTCCCGTGTGGCCCGTTCTAAAACCAACGGGTAAATGGCGTCTTACCGTTGACTATAGACAACTCAACAAACTGGTTCCGCTGTCTCGTTGGCCAATGACACAGCTAGACCAAGAGTTGCCAAAGGTGGCAAACGCCAAGTACTTCTCCACCGTCGACGTGGCTAATGGTTTCTGGACCATGACAGTCGACCCTCGTGACCAACACAAGTTGGCTTTCTCTTTCTCGAACAAGCTCTTTACGTTCAATCGCTGCCCATTCGGGTATGCGAACTCCCCTTCAGAGTTCAACATCTTCCTGCACAAGGCAATGCCAGACGCAGCCTCTAGGGGGACGATAATCTACGTGGACGACGTTCTCATGAGAAGTGAGACTTGGTCACATCACCTCAATGAAATGGACCACGTTCTCACCCAACTCGGGACTGCAGGGGCTAAGTTGGCCATCATGAAGGGACAATGGTGCAGGACCAAGGTAAACTACGTTGGGCTTCTGGTGGGTGCCGAGGGCATCCTGCCACAGTCGAACAGAATCCAGGCTGTCCGCAACATCAAAACACCTACGAACCTTCACGAGGTGCGCAGCTTCTTGGGAGTATGTAATTACTCCCGCCAATTCATCGAAAACTACGCCGACTTGTCAAAACCATTGACTCATCTTCTTCAGAAAGACACCCCATTCATTTGGGAGGTCACTCACAACGAAGCTGTGGCTTCCTTGAAAAACCAGCTTTGCAAGGCACCCTGCCTGGTATACCCCAACAAAGACAAGACATTCTTCTTGGAAGTTGGTTTCTCAGAGCACTGCCTTAGCGCAGGGTTGTACCAAAAATACGACCAAGACAAACGCGTGGTTGCTTACGCGAGCAAAACACTCAACCCTGCAGAACACAAATACTCAGACTGCGAAAAAGCACTGCTGTCGACAGTCTGGGCAATCAAACACTTCACCAGTTATGTCGGAGGACAAAAGGTGATCATAGAAACATGTCACCAGCCTGTGACTTTTCTGAAAAGCCAACGAATCCGTGAAGGTGCTGTACACAACAGCAGGATAGCGGCTTGGCTTATGACGCTACAGAGCCATGATGTAGTAATCAACTACGCAAAAGCGAAAAACCTGCCTTTGGGCAGTGCTTTGGCGGTGTGTCAACGCTGTGGTGACGATGAAACCGACTCCGCACCACCCCCGCGTGACATCGCTCCGCCATTGCCTTCGAACCATCACTACTTCGAAGAGAACGTGTGTCTTGAAATGCCGATGGCATTTGTAGATGGCTGTTCTTACCGCCATCTAGATCACTTGCAAGCTGGTGTGGGATTGGTATGGCACAACGACATTCCGTGCAAGCCACTTCAATTTCAGCTTGGCAACAAGACCAGCCAGTTCGCAGAAGTGGCTGGCGTGCTGATCACCCTGCAAACGGCGGTGAAACACGAATTGTCAGAACTGGCGATCTGCACCGATTCAAACTACGCGAGACTCACCTTCTTATGCCACTTACCGTTTTGGAAACAAAAGCACATGACTACTTCAAGTGGTAAGGAGGTGAAAAACAAAGAGCTCATCCTAGCTTGTGATGACCTCATCACCAAACACGACATACAGGTGTATTGGAAAAAAGGACACTCCAAATCACTCCAAATCACCTGGTCGTGACAAACTTGGCAACGACCATGCCGACAGCATGGCAAAATCCGGTGCAATTCACGGCACCCCTTGGGTGTTTGATGCTCGAGACAAAAAACCCACTGAGGATGCTATGGTGTCTGCGGTAACGCGTAGCCATGTAGCACCAGGGAAAACGTCTTCGCACGAACATAATGTGTTGCTAACGCATTCATTCCTGAACGGCGACCTGGTAGCAATGCAACACCAAGATGAGTCCCTCGCCACTTTGATGGCGTTCCTGTCGGATCCTGTCAACCACCCAGTGTCCGAACTGGCTTTGGCAGGTTCACACGATTTGCGTTCGCTGTACGCAACTAAGCAGCACCTCACACTTGTAGATGACCTACTGGTGTATGTTTCAGAAACCGACACCGCTCGAAGGTGGGTGGTTCCTAAAACACAGAGGGGGATAATGATAGCCCATGCCCACGACGAGCCATGTGGAGGCCATAGGGGTGTCAAGGCTACATGTGAAACATTGCGACAGGTGGCCTACTGGCCTCACATGGAACAAGACGTGGCACAATACGTGAGGGGGTGTCTAGTTTGCTGCCAGTTTCAACCCTCCAAGCCACTTCACAGAGCACCCCTGCAACGCAAGGGTGTGTCTTTCCCCTGGAGCTCGATCCAGATCGACTGGGTCGGCCCAGTTGCCAGGTCGGCCAGAGGCAACAAGTATCTCCTCACAGTGACTTGCGCATTCACAAAGTGGGTGGAGTGCCTGCCGGCGACCAATGACACAGCGGAAACCACGGCCGTTCTTTTGCTAAACCACGTTTTCAGTCGTTTCGGCCTGCCAGGAGAAACCGTGGACAGCGACAGAGGAACCCACTTTACGGCAGCCGTAATGACCGAACTGTGGAGACCAAAGCTAAACTCCACATCGCATACCACCCTAGGAGTTCGGGCAGGGTGGAAAGGAGTCACCAGACCATCGTCAGAATCTTGAGGAAATATGTGGCAGCCAACCACAAAGATTGGGACCTCAAACTCCCATTGGTACTGATGGCGATCAGAGCCACACGCAACAGGTCTACAGGAATAACACCCTTCGAGATGATGATGGGGCGGCAAATGACACTTCCACTGCATCTCCTGTACCAACCGGGAGATGTCGCCGCAGCCACCGCCTACACGGCTCATCAATACGTGACCGACTTGCGGAACCATCTCCAGACTACCTTTGCGTATGCTCAAGGACAGTTGGAAAGAAGTGCAGAAGGTGACAAGACCTATTACGACAAAAAGGCCTCACACCAGGTGTTCGAGGTCGGGGATAAGGTGTGGTACTACATATACGCCAAACCCGCGGGTGTTGCAAGAAAGTTCCTGCCCCACTGGACGGGGCCACACGAGATTCTGGTGAAGCTATCGCCTGTAGCTTACCAGATCAGAATCAACAAAGGTCGACAAAACACCACATTAAAGTGGGTCCACCGGAACCAAATCAAGTTGTACACTCCCCCCATGGGAATAGAAGGGGTGCTAGCCAGCACCGAATAGATAAAACCTAGCAAATTCAGAGGTACTAAGAAAAGTCTTAAGTACCCTCAGCTGACCCCTTCCAGGGGATCAGTACGTTGCACCTAAAATCTCTTATTTTCTTCCCAGCTACCAGATACACATCTGTTGACACTATTGATATCGTCCTGCGCTGTACTGTTTCAAAACAAAACCAGGAAAATAGTTGTCAAAACAAAACTTAAATAATAGTTTACCAAAACAAAACTTAAATAATCCAACAATCTCTGATTAGGCGTTTCTGTAGGATGGAGTTCCTTTGGCTGATCCTGACACTCTGCACCCTGGTCAAAACCAACCCAGCAGACGTAATCACGAACGGACCTCCTACGGGAATCGTTCTACGCGACGATCCAGGACTCCTCATAACTAACTGCAGAGTACACACGCAGAGGGTGTATGTCCGCCTAGATGCAGAGAATGTGTACCGCCAACACATTCCACCTGCGGCGCATTTGAGTTGGGCCGGGGCTGACTGGACCAGCCAGGCAATTAAGCACGCCCAGCTAGACACTGCCCATATGTTGGCCCAACTCCAAAAGTTCACAGTAACCCAGTCAGAACTAGCCGAGCCCAGGCGAGAGAAACGATTCGTCGGGGCCCTACTATCGATAGGGGCAGCCGTAGGGTCACTATTTGCCCTAGGCACCACTGCCATCAACGCAGTCAGTCTAGCCACAGTCAAGAGGAATGTTAGGGAGATTACTGAAGAGATGCCACTTATCCAGCAGCAGATGAAGGCACAGGCCCTCAAGTTGCAACATGTGGGAAAGTCTCTCCAGGACACTATTCTGGTGGTCAACACACACGCTACTCTCCTGAACAAAACTATCCTGACTGTTACCATGATCCTTGGTCTTATTTCCCTTGGCGTGTGCACCTACTACGTACACAGGCGCACACGTGCAATGGAAGACCTAATGAGGTCTTAAAGTAGGATCACCCTAGACAGGACATTAGAGACAATGCCATGATAGTCATTTAGCCAAGACCATGGACATATATAGGACATAGTCCAAATTAGATGATTAGGGTGTGGTAGACACATTTTGTATACTTTTATGTTTTTATTCCAACTTTTCATTTAATTTCCTTTGACACTTAGGAAACAGTAGAGCCCAATGCCGCTCGTTTGAGGAGGAAATGTAATGATGTATTGCCTGAGTGTTGTGCATTATTAACGTCTGCCAAGTTACTGCCTAGATCCACTAGCCGGGATAACCGGATGACGGGCCGGAACACGGAGCCACTGCCGGACCTACCAGGTCCATTCTGGTGGTGGTCCGCAGCTTGCGGAAATCCTACCAGGGTGAACCCCCAAAGGGGGGGGGACTGCTATGATGATCCACAAACCAGGACATCCGATGGTCATTCTTATGGTGGGTTGCAACCTGCAGAATCATTCCAAGTTGAACCTACCAGAGGGGAACTGTCATGACTGTCCTGATCAGGTCAGGTTACAGGAGACCACGACCCTCAACCCCAACAGAGCAGGAGAGATCTAGGGGGTCTGAGGATGTGGGGGTTTTATGACCCCTCACACCCATGGTAATTCTGAAGCCACAGACCACATTCCTTTGTCCCTCTCACTATGGAGGACCAGTCTCAGAACTGTAAACATGCAATAAAGGGACTTTGGAACAATGGTTTCCGTCAACTACAATGGTGGTCATGACGATAGATGGAATATGAAAATGTATGTCATTTTTGTTTTGTTATTAAAGGTTAATAGATGACGTTATTATGAAAACATTGTAACGTTAAGAGTTTTCCTCGTATATGCTTGATGTTTATACATTGTACGTTGTGTGGAAAATGTCCAAATCAAAGAGCATGTTTGGTAGAGATGAAATGTGAAGTTAGTTGTCTAAAATTGGATTTGAGTCAAATCTATACCTTGCCCCTCAAACTTGGTACGCCCAGAGAATTGCCCTGAAGGCGGTTACGCCCACTTCTGACCCGAGGGTATAAAACCTGTGAGTGCAGAATTAACATACATGACTAAGTGACCCGAGCTGCAGCCAAAGGTCTAAAAGGTCAACGAACCCAAAACGCAACAAGTTGAAGACAAAGAAATATTTTTCTACCCAAGCTACGGATGAGTAGCGTGTCTAAGCGGGTGTATTCAAGCCGAACCACCTAGCCTACACTCCCCATCGAATCGTGGTATCTAGACTCTTTCATCTTTAAGCTGTGAGCTCTGAGCTACAGAGCTATCTGTCCTCCGAAGACCCCTTCCAGAGCGAGGACAAAGGAACAGGCCAGTAAAGCCAAACGACACGGACATCGTGTCGTGAGGACACCTAGAGCGGTGCGCAGGAGAAGTGCGTCATTGAGCAGCTTGAACGGTCCACGCGGGAAAATCCACGGAGAACCTCCACAAGTAATTACATCATTATATTCTGACTCATAACAGCGGCAGTTTGGGGCAAGGCTAGGGTTGAGCATAGCTGACAATTTCACCCAAATGTATATTCCTCTTGTGTACTTTCTCTCTTTCTCTCTCTTTTAAATCCCCATTTTGGGTAACACGCGCCCTAGTGTGTTGGCCCGTTATACTAAGTTCTAATCAATAGCCTAGAGTGTGTTTTTGTGTATGTGTATCTTTTATCATCATTTTAGCTTTTTAGTAAATAAACATTCAACTAAGACTGGTGTGGTGCTAATTCATTAGTGAGACCCGGGTCCGTGCAGAATCCCGGGCTATACGACGTTCAGAACGAGACTGTTAGAGGCAACTGGTTAATTAGCGGCTGTGGTAAAATCGATATTCTTTGAGTTAATTTGGGAAATAGAAACTCAATAAAAACTAGTTTTCCCATGGTGCCCCAGGTTGATGAGTTAATAATTGCTTGATTCAGTTAATCACGTAATTAGAAACTTGTTATCATTCGATGAGCAACAGTCGCCACATTAACTAATACAACGTCACGACAACAGGAAGCCAGTGTAGGGAAGCTAGCACTGGAGTAATATGATCAAATTTCTTGGTTCTAGTCAGGATTCTAGCAGCCGTATTTAGCACTAACTGAAGTTTATTTAGTGCTTTATCCGGGTAGCCGGAAAGTAGAGCATTGCAGTAGTCTAACCTAGAAGTAAATTTTTCTGCATCATTTTTGGACAGAAGATTTCTGCAATGTTACATAGATGGAAAAAAGCTGTCCTTGAAACAGTCTTGATATGTTCGTCAAAAGAGAGATCAGGGTCAAGAGTAACGCCGAGGTCCTTCACAGTTTTATTTGAGACGACTTTACAACCATCAAGATTAATTGTCAGATTTAACAGAAGATCTCTTTGTTTCTTGGGACCTAGAACAAGCATCTCTGTTTTGTCCGAGTTTAAAAGTAGAACGTTTTCAGCCATCCACTTCCTTATGTCTGAAACACAGGCTTCTAGCGAGGGCAATTTTGGGGCTTCACCATGTTTCATTGAAATGTACAGCTGTGTGTCATCCGCATAGCAGTGAAAGTTAACATTATGTTTTCGAATAACATCCCCAAGAGGTAAAATATATAGTGAAAACAATAGTGGTCCTAAAACGGAACCTTGAGGAACAGGTCAAGAAGTGATGCAGTCAGTCTTTCCTCAACTCTTAGCTAAAATAGACTGGCATGCATAGTATTAAGATTAGCCCTCTTATTATAATGAAGAGCAAAATTGGATGTGTTGATGTGTTGATTAGTTGATGTGTGCCATTACCAGCCTTTCAAAGCACTTTTATAGATGTGAGTGCTAGAGGGCGGTAGTCATTGTGCGAGGTAGCCTTAGAGCTCTTGGGAACAGGAATGATAGTGGTCAGATTGAGACATGTGGGATTACAGACTGTAACAGAGGATAAAAAGGACCATGAAAATACCTGCCAGGCGTTCTGCGAGTGTCCGAGGAACATGCGGTTGAATACTGCCCGGCCCCGTGGCTTTGCGAGTGTTGACCTGATTAAAAACCTTACTCATTCAGACAGCGAGATCACCCAGTCCCCTGGGTCACACCCTCGTGCGCAGCACAGTGTTCTTTTTGTCGAAGGGTGCACAAAATGCATTGAGTTCATCTGGAAGAGAGGAATTGTTGGGCAGATCACGGCTAGGGCTTCCTTTGTAATCCGTAATAAACTGTAGCCCCTATCACATGGGTTGGGCGTCAGAGCCTATGTAATAGGATTCCACCTTGTACCTATGTTGTCCTTTTACTTGTTTGCTTGCTCTGCGGAGGTCGTAGGGGGACTTCTTGTACTTGTTCATGTCCTTAGCCGTAGTATTGGGGTTGGCTGCAGTAGCCCTGTCCTTTAGCTTAGAGCCAACCTTGGTGCTACTCCAGGGCTTTTGATTGGCGATGCACAAACCTTCACTGTGGGGACAACGTTGGTGATGCATTTCCTAATGAAGCCGGTGACAGAGGTGGTTCGCTCGTCGATGCTAGCAGTCTGGTAGCATAGCCTCCAAAACGGAGGACCTTTTCTCAACAGAGCGAGTCAGTGGTACTTCCTGTTTGAGCTTCTGCTTGTAAACAGATGGCAGGAGTATAGAGTCATGATCTGATTTGCCGAAGGGGGTACGAGGACGGGCCTTGTATGCATGCTTTTAGGTAGAGTAACAGTGGTCTAGGACTTTATCACACCAATTGGCGAAGGTGAAGTGTTGATGGAAGTTGGGCATTTACATGTCTTGATGAAGTGGAATTCAAATCCCCGGTAACAAGGAAGGGTAGAAGGGTCGGCATTTGACAGTCAGGTATTCCAAGACAGGTGAACAATGGGTCAAGACTTCCACCACTCTAGAGACATTACACCATTTGCTGTTGATGAAGAGGCAAACCCCTCCCCCTCTCGATTTCCCTGAATCCAATGTCCTCTGCTCGGTGAATGGAAAATCCATCGAGTTGGATATCCATTTTTCAGAAAACCAGAGAATATTGCAGTTACGAGTGTCCCGTTGATAGCAAATCCGCAATCGGAGGTCATCCATTTGAGTACAAAGGCCAATAGAACGAAGGGAAGAGGTGGCCGGTTTTCCCTTCACCTTTATCTCGGCAGGACTCCCCCTCTCCAGCCTCTTTTCCGCTGGCGTTTCCTCTTGGATAGCCCGGAAATTGGGTCGGAATTACACAAAGAACCCGGGGCAGATGAGTCGAAGTTGAAGCCGGAATTGAGGTTAGTAACTGACGATCTGATGTTCAAAAGTTATTCTCAATTATAAGAAATGATAGTGGATACATTCTGTGCAAGTAAGTAAAGATAAACACCAAAAGAATCACAAAACAGGAAAGTTGGGTCGGAGGTCGCAAGACTGCAGTCATACAGTTCGGCGCCATCTTCCATAGTAGGAAGTCTCAATGGACAGGGGTTACTCGTCTATCTATGGTTGGCTGTATGAACAATAGAAGACATTGGTACTAGGGTTGGGCGGTATCCAGATTTTCATATCATCATACCATCGTCTTTCTCTCACCAAGGGATTTATGGCTCTGACAGCCGATGCTTGAAGTTAGTGAGGGGGATATAAGTCTCCAATTTCAGTGATTTTTACAATTCGTTCCAGTCATTGGCAGCAGAGAACTGGAAGGAAAGGCGGCCAAATGAGGTGTTGACTTTGGGGATGACCAGTGAAATATACCTGTTGGACCGCGTGCTACTGGTGGGTGTTGCTATGGTGACCAGTGAGCTGAGATAAGGCGGAGCTTTACCTAGCAAAGACTTATAGATGACCTGGAGCCAGTGGGTTTGGCGGCGAATATGTAGCGAGGACCAGCCAACGAGAGCATACAGGTCGCAATGGGGGGTAGCATATGGGGCTTTGGTGACAAAACGGATGGCACTGTGATAGACTGCATCCAATTTGCTGAGTAGAGTGTTGGAGGCTATTTTGTAAATTACATCGCCGAAGTCAAGGATCGCCACGATAGTCAGTTTTATGAGGGTATGTTTGGCAGCATGAGTGAAGGAGGCTTTGTTGCGATATAGGAAGCCGATTCTAGATTTCATTTTGGATTGGAGATGCTTAATATAAGTCTGGAAGGAGAGTTTACAGTCTAGCCAGACACCTAGGTATTTATAGTTGTCCACATATTCTAAGTCAGAACCGTCCAGAGTAGGGATGATAGGCAGGCGGGCGGGTGCGGGTAGCGATCGGTTGAAGAGCATGCATTTAGTTTTACTAGCGTTCAACAGCAGCTGGAGGCCACGGAAGGAGTGTTGTATGGCATTGAAGCTCGTTTGGAGGTTTTTTAACACAGTCCCCAAAGAAGGGCCAGATGTACACAGAATGGTGTCGTCTGCGTAGAGGTGGAT
This sequence comes from Salvelinus alpinus, assembly GCF_045679555.1. Taxonomy (NCBI): domain Eukaryota; kingdom Metazoa; phylum Chordata; class Actinopteri; order Salmoniformes; family Salmonidae; genus Salvelinus; species Salvelinus alpinus. Next base: position 11,638,897 of record NC_092111.1, read on the forward strand.
CAAAGAATCACCCGCAGCAAGAGCGACATCATTGATATATACAGAGAAAAGAGTCGGCACGAAAATTTAACCCTGTGGCACCCCCATAGAGACTGCCAGAGGTCTGGACAACAGGCCCTCTGATTTGACACACTGAACTCTATCAGAGAAGTTAGTTAGTGAACCAGGCGAAGCAGTCATTAGAGAAACCAAGGCTGTTGAGTCTGTCGATAAGAATACGGTGATTGACAGAGTCGAAATCCTTGGCCAGGTCGATGAAGACGGCTGCACAGTACTGTTTTTTATCGATAGTGATTATGATATCGTTTAGGACCTTGAGCGTGGCTGAGGTGCAGATGTGACCAGCTCGGAAACCGGATTGCATAGCGGAGACGGTACGGTGGGATTCGAGATGGTTGGTGATCTGTTTGTTCACCTGGCTTTCGAAGCTTTAGAAAGGCAGGGCAGGATGGATATAGGTCTGTAACAGTTTGGGTCTAGGGTGTCTCTCCCTTTGAAGAGGGGGATGACCGCGGCCGCTTTCCAATCTTAAGGAATCTCAGACAATACGAAAGAGAGGTTGAACAGACTAGTAATAGGGGTTGCGGCAATGGCGGTGGATAATTTTAGGAAGAGAGGGTTCAGATTGTCTAGCCCAGCTGATTTGTAGGGATCCAGATTCTGCAGCTCTGTTAGGACATCAGCTGTCTGGATTTGGGTGAAGGAGAAACGGGGGGGGGGGGGGGGGGTCTTATCCAGTTGCTGCAGGGGGTGCAGAGCTGTTGGCCGAAGTTGGGGTAGCCAGGTGGAAAATGTGGCCAGCCGTAGAGAAAAGCTTATTGAAATTCTTGATTATCATGGATTTATCAGTGGTGACAGTGTTTCCTAGCCTCAGTGCAGTGGGCAGCTATTCTCCATGGACTTTATAGTGTCCCAAAACTTTTTAGAATTAGTGCTGTAGGATGCAAATTTCTGTTTGAAAAGCTAGCCTTTGCTTCCTAACTGACTCTGTATATTGGTTCCTGACTTCCCTGAAAAGTTGCATATCGCGGGGACTATTCGAAGCTAGTGCAGTGCGCCACAGGATGTTTTTGTACTGGTCAAGGGCAGTCAAGTCTGGAGTGAACCAAGGGCTATATCTGTTCTTAGTTCTACATTTTTTGAAAGGGGCATGCTTATCTAAGATGGTGAGGAAGGCACTTTTTAAGAACAACCAGGCATCCTCTACTGACGGGATGAGGTCAATATCCTTCCAGGATACCCGGGCCAGGCCGATTAGAAAGGCCTGCTCGCAGAAGTGTTTTAGGGAGCGTTTGACAGTGATGAGGGGTGGTTGTTTGACCGCGGACCCATAACAGACGCAGGCAATGAGGCAGTGATCGCTGAGATCCTGGTTGAAAACAGCAGAGGTGTATTTAGAGGGCAAGTTGGTCAGGATGAGGGTGGCCAAGGTTCCTTGATAATTTGTGTGAGATTGAGGGCATCTAGCTTAGATTGTAGGATGGCAGGGGTGTTAAACATATCCCAGTTTAGGTCACCTAACAGTACCAACTCTGACGATAGATGCGGGGCAATCAATTCACATATGGTGTCCAGGGCACAGCTGGGAGCTGAGGGGGGTCTATAACAAGCGGCAAAACTGAGAGACTTGTTTCTGGAGAGATTGATTTTTAAAAGTAGCTGAAACTGTTTGGGCATAGACTTGGATAGTAGGACAGAACTCTGCAGGCCATCTCCACAGTAGACTGCAAGTCCGCACCCTTTAGCAGTTATATCTTGACGGAAAATGTTGTAATTGGGGATGTAAATTTCAGAATTTCTGGTGGCCATCCTAAGCCAGGATTCAGACACGGCTAGGACATCAGGGTTGGCGGAGTGTGCTAAAGCAGTGAATAAAGCAAACTTAAGGAGGAGGCTTCTGATGTTAACATGCATGAACCCAAGGCTTTTCCGGTTACAGAAATAAAAAAATGAGAGTGCCTGGGGATACACAGGGCCTGGGTTAACCTCCACATCACCAGAGGAGCAGAGGAGGAGTAGGATAAGGGTACGGCTAAAGGCTATAAGAACTGGTCATCTAGTGCGTTCGGAACAGAGAGTAAAAGGAGCAGACTTCTGGGCGTGGTAGGATAGATTCAGGGCATAATGCACAGACAAGGTCATGGTAGGATGCGAGCAGACAGCGCACTGACTAGCAGACAGCGCTCTGTAGCTACTTTTCTCCGGTACTTTACTCAGTGTAGTAGGACTATTTTTCACAGGTAAAATGCAAGATTAACAAGATTAAAACGTTAGTAAATGTAGCTGGCTCCATTCTTTCTATGATAGGCCTAAACATTAGAAATATTATGAGCATGCATCTTTCTTTTTTTTAAGACCTTGCTTTTTCATTGGAAGCTCATTTACTTCTGTGGCTGCCAGCCAAATACCATTGCCCTTCTGTTGTCATCTGACGAAAATGAAGCTATTTTCTGCCGAATGTGTTCTCTGTATTTTCTGTGGAGGAAAACTATAGTTGCACGTCCCTGATCACTCTATTGAAGCAAAAAAACTGTGTTGACTTTCAATATCAAACACGACCCCTGTCAGTATACAGCTGGACTAGTTCTCAATACCCCGGAAAATGTTATATAACGTATAATTGGTACAGGCCTATAGGAGCTTTGACAGTTGGTGCTGGGGCTATCTGAGCCGTAGGATCAGAGAGGTACTGCAGCCTGCATAGTCCATCGCATCTAACAGGAGTTCCGGAATGCCCAGGAAACCCATCCTGGATGGGTTTGGGAGCTTGTCTGCAGAAAGAAATGGGCAGACAAACAAAATATGAGCTGCAGTACATCGGAACACTTCCATATCCATACCATCGTTTTCTAGATTAAAACTTAATATTCACTGCCGTCTTACATCCTAACCTTTTGACTTTAGAATGTAGTGACATCAAAATAGTTGGTAGGTGGTAACCCAATCCACAGCCAAAGTTTACTTTTGTATTTGTGGCTATGAGTCTATTACAAATCAGTCTGACAGTATGTCAATCTCAAGGAAGTATGGTTTAAAGTGACTGAAATGATTCCAAAAGGTATTGGGACATGATCAGAAGATCACCAGGCAATAATTGTGTACGATCTTCTGTGTAAAAAATAACATAATTGACATTGCTTTCAATGATGTGGTGCTTTTCTCCCCAGTCTGATTACGCCTGCTCCTATCAACTCTCTGTTCTAACGAGTCCTGCGCAGCTTGTGTGCATTCAATTCGTGTTCCTGATCATTTTATTTTTCAGGAATGTGGTCAGAATAGCTTATCCAACCGTTCAAAAGTTAGAGCCACATTTGCAGGAGAAAACAGAAAGCACTGTGTTTATTACAACTAGGGCTGTGACAGTCATGACATTTTGTCAGCCTGATTGTCAAGCAAATACCTGCCGGGCTTACGGTAATTGAATGTTAATTAACATTATTATTTGATATTATTTTACAGTATGAAGAATACAATTGAACATAGCTGCTGTATATGTTTCGATTTGTATACATTCTAAGGCTGCATGATGCGACTAATGATTTTTTGAAAAAGTTGCATGAAAGGCATGAGCTCTGCTTTGTTTCTTGTCGAAACTGCACACACTTCATCAGTCTCGCAGGATGGTTGAGCTAATGTAGGTTAATGTGATTAGCATGAGGTTGTAAGTAACAAGAAAACTTCCCAGGACATAGACATAACTGATATTGGCAGAAGGCTTCAATTCTTGTTAATCTAACTGCATTGTCCAATTTACAGTAGCTATTACAGTGAAAGAATACCATGCTATTCTTTGAGGAGAGTGCGCGGTTATGAACTTGAAAATGTATTATTAAACCAATTAGGCACATTTGGGCAGTCTTGATACAACATTTTGAACAGAAATGCAATGGTTCATTGGATCAGTCTAAAACTTTGCACATACACTGCTGCCATCTAGTGGCCAACATTAAAATTGCGCCTGTGCTGGAATAATACATTATGACCTTTCTCTTACAGTTCAAAGATGATGGTACAAAACAAATACATTTTCTTTTATTATCTTTTACCAGATCTAATGTGTTATATTCTCCTACATTAATTTAACATTTCCACAAACTTCAAAGTGTTTCCATTCAAATGGTATCAAGAATATGCATGTCCTTGCTTCAGGTCCTGAGCTACAGGCAGTTAGATTTGGGTATGTCATTTTAGGCGAAAATGTAAAAAAGGGGCGGATCTGGTTTAACAAGCACTTGATAATATTCTCACCAGGCCTCGAATTTCCCGGCGACATCCCCCTTGTGTGGCAGTAATGCCCCCTAAAAAAGCCATTCCTTTTGCTGCCAAAGTGACTGTTGTGCACAATATAATAACTATCATTCCCTTCTCCGGCAGCCGTGCTCCGAAGCATCTCTCACTCACATGGCTCCCTCAGATATCTCAATTCTTATTAGCCAATGCCCGTGATCGGGTCCTTCTCCCAAGCATCTCAGCTCTGAAGTAGGTGAAGTGAAGACAGACACATCGGGGACGCAACTGTGCACGTCCCTCTTATTGAATTCCGAGGCACATATTAAAGATGTTAGAAGAACTGTCCACATGTACTTTTCGTCAGCCAACAAGATGAGTAGGCCTAACCAACAGCAAAAGTACTAGCCTATGTCAATCTACTATACATCAAAAGTTGACCTATTCTATTGCATTAGAGGTGCAGGGTTAAAATCAATGGGGAAGTCCCCCTCAATAAGGCCATATGACAACCTATGTGTTTTGATAATTGCGTTGTTTTCTCTATAACCTGTTAGCCCATATGCCTTGCGACTGTGATATATAGGCCTAAAGGCCGAGACAATAAGAAGACACAGTTGCAGAATAAATTCAACCACACCTTTGTTTCATCACAAAATCGGAGAGCAACCTCTGTCCAGTGAAGTCCACAAAGCATATTACATGTAACAAACATTATTGTTTAACTAAATAACTATTGATTTAGAACCACGGAGAGCTACCGCAAGTTGCGAAGAAAACAGGTGCTGCCTCCACTATTCCAGCACTCCACTATTCAATTTCAACATCATCTAATCACCTCTGCTTAGTCTAATACAGTGACAACTAAAAGATACCAAAACCGATTTAGTCCAATCAACGTAAGCTAAATATGATGTAGCTGTACATGGTACTGATTTGTGTGTGTGTGTGTGTGTGTGTGTGTGTGTGTGTGTGCGTGCGTGCAATTAGAATAAACCCTACTTGTAGAGAAACGCCAATGCCATCCTCCTCTTACATGTTGTCTAAACGTAAATTACATTTGGCTTTTGGGGTTATGTGATTGGTGTGGAGTCAAATCCAACCTGGCTTCCCTTGATACTTTTTTTTGGTGCACCAGAACCATTCACAGTTGAGCTCACTCAATTTAGCTCAACACTGATTGGCTATTAAGGGAGGCCAAATGCTCACTGGCTTTCCTTGTATTCAATGCTACAGACGGCAACCATATCATATTATTTTTCACCAGACAGCATCAGCTTCTTTTTGATGACTGAGAATTTGTGTTGCAGTCCAAAGAGGGCCATTCTACATGGAATAGTGCAACGTAGCCTGTGAAAAGTGCTCAAAGGAACGTCAACAAATCTGTATTAAGTGTACAATAGTATGGGGTCTTAATCCCTCGGCCATGGCCTTCTGCTCAAATACCTAATCTCCATTCGGTGGGATTTTGTCATAATCCTGTGATTATGTTTTTGGATTATATCCTCTCAAATTTCATCAGTGATTTGCTCATTTTTCAAAGTCTCTTAATATTGGACAATAAAGCCAAGCATTGCATTTTGCCTTCTTAGTAGAGGGCCCTGAATGTATCTGGGGGTGTGGCACTTTTTTCTGAATTACTAAAGCATGCCCTGATTTACATAACTCATGATAGTATACAAACAGAATTTTTTTGTGTTTTCATGAAGGCTGGTAGAGTAATTAAACAATCATAAATGCAGCCTAATTACTGGATCAAGTCTATAATACAAATTCAAAGGAAAATCTACACGGGCTCAGTGACCCATTTGTAAATGTAAGTTGTGTTACTTAATTTTCACTATGTTACCAAACTTGTATGTGTTCTCAACAGTGTGGAGAATCCCTTATATGAAGATAGTCTTTTCATTAAATTCATTTAATTGAAAAAGGAGAGCCTTCAAAGTATATCAAAATGAAAAATAGTGATTACTAACAAATCTCCTCTCATCAGTCATTTAGATATTTTCTCAGTGATATTTTTGTTTGCTTAGATGTCAGAGAAAGCACTTTGTTTTTATAAATACCTTGACTGAATACCAAGGTTATTTCAGATCATTTTTTACACTTCAACCTTATTAGTTACACCAAAGGGTGCTATCTAGAACTTTAAAGGGTTCTTCGGCTCTGCCCATAGGAAAACCCTTTGAAGAACCCTTTTTTGGTTCCAGGTAAAACCATTTTGGGTTCCATGAAGCACCCTTTCTACAGAGGGTCCTACCTGGAACCCAAAAGGGTTCTACCTGGAACCAAAAATGATTCTTCTATGTGGACAGCCGAAGAACCTTTTTAGAACCCTTTTTTCTAAGAGTGTGCTATTAGATAAATGCCCCTAAAACTGTTCATTATCTCACGATGTTTAAGCCTACATTTTAATGTGATTCAAATGAATATTTAACATGATATAACATGATGTAACATGTCATAAAGCCTAACGCTGAAATAGATGCTAGCTGTCATTTTTGTTTGACTGTATTAACCCACTATGCAATCAACTCAAATTTATGAACTCTACACAATGCTGTGACTAAAACTGTATCACTGTCATAATCATTCTAAATAGATTAGGGGGATGTTTATCTTTTCGGTGGGTTGGCCCCCAAATTGGCCTCCACAAATTGCCACACCTGCAGTTTCAACACAAACACATTTTGGCAATAAATTGAGGCTTAACAATGGAGGATTGGTTATTGCAATCAAGGCACACACACACACAGCCCTATGAATATATATTTTTTAGAACACCACTGACAGGCTTTGTTGATAATGAATATATTTGAGAATAAATAATTTGCTCATGCCAGTGCTGGTTGTTAGTCAGAGGATTGCAACAATCGTTTCCATGCAGATGCTGTCACCCATATCAGGAGGCAGAGCTGCAATGCTGTTTTAGATGTTAGCTCAGCTCCGGGAGGTCCTTTCCAGATTTTCATTGTTACATAAGGGAAACTAAACATTTTGATTTCAATTGTCTTTTCAGGCAGAAGAAACATAGCTACAGTACTGTAGGCTAGTAAGGACGGTGATGTCATGTCGGCAAATTGTGCTTCAAGTGATCTGTATCGAGAAGTAGTGAGGTGTGTGTGTGTGTATCTCTTTCTGTGTCTATGTCCCTGTGTGTGCATTTGTGTGCATGTTTAAACAATAGTTTCACAGTCCTCCAGGCGCGATGACAGAATCTTTGTGTGACTCACTACCTTGACTGGTTACTTCTTCCTAAATAGAAGCTAACCCCTTTCTAGTACACCACCCGCTATGCTAGCTGAATTCTTTGATTGCCTGTGAGCAATCCCTACACAGAACAAACTACATGACTCACCACCATCGTCATTATATTGTGTTATGATGCGTGCCTGCCACACACATGAAAACCTATCTCATGCTATAATGCTTGTGAAAGAGGGTAAACCAGTGGAATTTATCCATCAACCGCTACAGGCTCTGTTACGAGGTCTTTTAAACATTTGGGAAACAGAAATTCCTAACAATTGCTTTAGAATACAAATTCCTCAGCTCATACACCTGCTGCAGTTCCAATAGCATGTTGGCTGGTAAGGCAGTCTATGATATCTAATACTAGGAAAACAAGCCTTTGAAAAGCTTCTGGGGATTGGTAATCAATTAGAAATGAGTGATTCTACCTTTGCTTTTAAGCCATCCTAAAACCCACCATCCATTATATCCAGCAAGGATGCAAGTGGTGTTACGTCCGTTGTTGGAATGAGACCAAGGCGCAGGAGGCGTACATCTTTCTTTATTTTGATGAACACCAAAAAAACAACAAAAGATAAACTAACGTAACGTTCTGCAGGCTAGACAGTAACGGTACAAATACAAGATCCCACAAACTAAGGTGGAAAACAGGCTGCCTAAGTATGATCCCCAAACAGAGACAACGATAGACAGCTGCTTCTGATTGGGAACCATACCCGGCCAACAAAGAAATAGAACACATAGATTGCCCACCCTAGTCACACCCTGACCTAACCAAAATAGAGAATAAAAAGAATCTAAGGTCAGGGCGTGACAAGTGGGAAGACATTTTGGCTTTCTACTGCCGTTCCAGACCTTTCAGTGTTTGGCGAGGAGTTGCGCTCCTCTATTAGGCGATTACTCAAAATGCCTGAAAATCTAAGTGATGTAGTGTGACGTAGTCATACAACACACTGAATATTCAAGTAAGAAAGAGACAGACAAACCTACTCCCGAGTTGACATTGTTTACTTGTTACATCTCCATTATCTAACTTGTTTCACATGCTCGTACTGTCTCCTCAAATTGACACTGGAGTCTTGGTGGGTTTGAGCCACAATAGTCTCTGTATCCATTCTAATGAAGTTGTGGGTGTTCTGCTCTCTCCTGACCACTGCCCTGACCCAGGCTAACAATCAGCAAAGAAGCTGAAAGAGCCTGTCTCCCTGCATGTTAACGACTTCCACTCACGACCGCAATTAAACTTTCATTACCTTCACAATTTGGATTTCTATTCCTGTTTCCACCGCCTTGCTTTACCAGGCACTCCAGTAGACTGTAATTAAAAAAGTCATGAAAAACAGAGGTGACAAGGGGCAATACTGTTTAGTCTCCCACTTATTACTTAAAATAAATCTATGTTGAATGCAACACAATCGGGTTTTTAGTTCCCTTTCAATATTCTGCAGTACACGATCCAACAATGTCCATACCCACATAATGTCATAAGCCACAGTAAGCAGCACCACACTATACACCTACTTGCACATAGGGCTGTGATGGTTATGTAATTTAACATATAACGCCTACGAAGGAATGGAATGCCCTGCTAGGATAAAACCAGTTATCAGGCCCTCCACACAAACCTACGGGAGTCTGGGAGACAGTAGGCATGCTATCCCTATGAGTGTAGTATGTGGTCAGTGGTGGGAAAAGTACCCAATTGTTCTACTTGAGTAAAAGTAAAGATACCCTAATAGAAAATGACTCAAGTAAAAGTGAGTCACTCAATAAAATACTACTTGAGAAAAAGTCTAGAAGTATTTGGTTTTAAATATACTTAAGTATAAAAAGTAAATGAAATTGCTCGAATGTACATTTGTCAAGAGTAAATAATTTCACATTCCTTATATTAAGAAAACCAGACAGCACAATTTGTTTTCTTTTTTAAATTTAAGGATAGCCAGTGGCACACTCCAACACTGAGACAATAATTTACAAGCGAAACATTTGTGCTTAGTGAGTCTGCCATGTCAGAGGCAGTAGGGATGACAAGGGATGTTCTCTTGATAAGCGTGTAAATTGGGCCCTTTTCCTGTCCTGCTAAGCATTGGAAATGTAATGAGTTCTTTTGGCTGTCAGGGAAAATGTGTGGAGTAAAAAGTACATTATTTAAATAAAGAATATAGTTGAGTAAAAGTAAAAGTTGGGAAAAATAATAAGTAAAGTACAGATACACAAAAAAATAGTAGTACTTTAAAGTCATTTTACTTAAGTACTTTACACCAGTGTGTATGGTGGCCATTTCTCCTTTGTTTCACTTTGTCTCAATGTAATATTTGAATGCGATGTGTTTTAGAGTCAGAGGTACTGAATGCATCTCTATATATGCAAATTCTATCCAGTTTTGTGATTAGCCACCTACAGTACTGAGCTAAAATCATAACATTTGAAGAAGGACAAATAAGGAAAAGAGAACATTTTGCCTGTGGCATTCTAAGGTCAACTTTGGTATGGATCCATGATTTCAACTCACTCCAACTCCTTTCTTGAGTATTGATTTAGCTTTTCTCAGAAAGGCACTCAAGCAACCTTATGCTCCAGAGGGAGCGAAGAAGAGTACGTAAGTAAAAGAAAAGCACTCAGGAAATTGAAATCTATGGTGGTCATTTCAGATTTCCTCCCCATCCCCCCTGTACAACTACCTCTTAAGAAAACTGTTTATCAACCAAGAAAGGTAAGATTACTGCATTCAGTCTCCGTTCAGGCGTACCTGTATGCAATCCAGCGAGAAGCGTCCAGTGAGCTAGAGATTTAATTTCCTTTCCTCTAACTTAGCTAGTATCGATTCACCTGCACTTGGTCTGTGAGGGTAGATTAAAGTCTAATGAATTAAAGTCTAATGAATCACTGGTGCTGTTTCAGGTACATTGAGGGCACACTGGTAATTTCCCAATTCCCAATCTGGCCCTCAACCATCACGGTCACCTAATAATCCCCAGTTTACAATTGGCTCATTCATCCCCCTCCTCTCCCCTGTAACTATTCCCCAGGTCGTTGCTGCAAATGAGAACGTGTTCTCAGTCAACTTACCTGGTAAAATAACGGTAAAATAAATAAATAAAATAAATAAATAAAAAATTTGCCTTTTTGGCTGGTCCTCATTGGCCTACGGGCTAGTGAGCACTAACCAGAACACAAAGACCCAGACATCAGTTAGACTTGTTCGCATGTAGAACTAGTTTCTTTTAGCAGTCAAATAGTATCATACATGTTCATATTTTGAGCAGTTCTATCCTTTCCAGTGCCTACAGATGTAGGATCTTACCTTGATCACTCTTTTGTCGCATCAGGAAATTCAAATAAGTAGTTTTCTTTCTCTCCATGCAGTTGAGGCATTGGGATCAGGGCTTGCTATCAAAATAATGTTCTCTCTTCCACACTCAAACGCTAGGCCAAATGTACAGAAATGCAGCCATATACACCGACAACCGTCATTTTATATAGCCTAATAACACAAGATAGATGTTAGTCTCTACTAGACTACGACATACAAGTGTCTAGTACATGGGTACTCAACTCTTACCCTACGAGGTCCGGAGCCTGCTGTTTTTCTGTTCGACCTGATACTTAAGTACCCACCTGCTGTCACATGACTAAATCAAGCCCTGATTAGGGAAAACAATTTAAAAAATGCAGTGGAACTGGCTTTGAGGTCCAGAGTTGAGTTTAAAGGGTTTAGTTTATCCTAAGGTTACGAATGGACTGTCAGCGCACATATATAGGCCTGCCGTGTTGGCGTGGGTTCGATTCCAGCCCATGACTTTCTGGAACAAATAACTTAATACCCTGACTGACTTGATGTAGTTACACATTTCAAATATGGACAGTCTAGGGTTATTTTACCCATCAGACACGATAGCTAGCTAGATCTCATCCTGCTTATTGGCTGTTTAGAGATGAACAACTACTCTAATTAATCATAGATTATGAAGACCCGAACAGTTTTTAAATCAATGAATTGGTGAACTTGCTAGCCAGCCAAAGACATGTAGCAAATCGTTTTTCCCCCCTTTTGTTTTCAGGGATTAAAGTGGGAAACTGATCGCATTTTACTCCATTGCATTGTCTTGGCAGTAGAAACAGTTCTGCCCGACTCGTTTGGAGGTAAGACATTAACAACATCTGATGAAAAAGTAGGAAATGCAGCCAGCTATGTTCTGTTCAATCTAGGCTTGCAAGCCAGCCAAGTTCTTTGTGCATTCTGTTGATGAGTCTGTTTTGCTAGCTAGCTGCATGTAGTGTCTGTTTATCTAGCTAACATTGCTTAACTTTGTCTTGCTACATTCCCTTCCCCTGTATTGCCAGTTTAAATTAGAGGCTAAGTTATTCTCTTGAGCAGTGAGGTTAAAGGGATACTTCGGGATTTTGGCAATGAAGCCCTTTATCTACTTCCCCAGAGTCAGATGATATAGGGAGAAAAATGTTATGTTTCTGCATCCAGTATGAAGGAAGTTAGAGGTAGTAGCATGCTAAAAGTTACCATAGACTTCCAGTCATTGCGCTGATTCTAGTCAGAAATTGTGCTAATGTTAGTTAGCAACTTCTTTCAAACTGCACGCAGAGACATAAAAATGGTATCCATGAGTTCATTGCCAAAATCCCTTTAATTTCTCCCCCCTTGCCTCTGTTTCTTCCAGATCGAAGGACATCCCACCCTGACGGTAAAGAACTTGTCGTTAAACCTCCCAGCCACCAGGATAATCACAATTCAGGAGTGTGCGACATCACAATACTGTAAATTCAGCATGTTATTGTTTATCGTGCAGATATGTCAGGACAGTGTAACTTAAGCTCATTCTAAAATACAGACGTGATTTCTGTCCCAGGGGATTGATTGACTATGTGCAAGTCTTCCATTTAGACCTGAATTAGTTTAATTAGTTGCTCATGAAGTGCTGGAAAAAACCCTGTAAACTCCTGTCCTGTCTGTAAAAATAAATAAAAACTGTGACTGCCATGACTAAATTTACTGAACAAGCTTATGAATGCTGGAGATTCATCTCATTGATATCCCTCACTTGGGAATTACTTATATTGTACAATGGATTGTGTTTTAAGTGCTCATGCACAGAAATAGGAAAACCAATACATTTAAAAATAAATATTTACTCAAAATTACAAGTGTTTCTGGTTTTGAGGCTGTGGCATCTGGTGACCGTGGTTCATCTGTCTAATCCCCTTCAAGGAGAGAGAAATGCATCAGTACTATCACAATGCTCTATTCATTTCATTGAAGATACACTATATTCCTGTTTGATGTGCATTTATATAATTATATTGGACATGTTATCCTTTATCAGTATTCGTTTAGTATCCAATGCAAGTAGCTTAGGCCTTCAAATCTAGTTAGATTGCGTCATATCACCTTTCAATATTGGTTGTCAACGAATATAAAACCATGTTATCTTGAACATCTGGGATATTTAATAACATGCACGGGTTTGATAGTTGTATGAATTAATCACAATGCAAGCCTAGTCATTAGAGAGAAAAAAAAGTATTAGCAGCTTTAATGCAATATTATCTTCACAGTGAAAGACCACTGTTCTTGCAATTGACAAAGTGTCAAAACAATTGTCCAGTTCCGGGCATGAACGCGTGCTGCACAGACCACTGCACTAGGGTAATTCACAATGCTTGAGCAAGCCATGCTAACTCCTGATGATACTTCATGGTATGTGATTGGTTGTTTTGGAGAGCCTTCCCCAAGCCATTGTCACGTTCCTGACCTGTTTTATGTTATTTTTGTATGTGTTTAGTTGGTCAGGGCGTGAGTTGGGGTGGGCATTCTATGTTTTGTGTTTCTATGTTTAGGTCACTTGTAATTAGCCTTATATGGTTCTCAATCAGAGACAGGTGTTTGACGTTTTCCTCTGATTGAGAACCATATATAGGTTGGCTGTTCACACTGTTTGTTTGTGGGTGATTGTCTTCCGTGTCTGTGTCTGCGCACCACACGGGACTGTAGCGTTTGTTAGTTCGTTTGTTGGTTGTAGTCTGTACCCGTTCGTGCGTTCTTCGTGTTACATGTAAGTTCTCAGAGTTCAGGTCTATCTACGTTTTCGTTTTGTTATTTTGTAATAATTTCAAGTGTTCTTCGTGTTTCGTCTTCGTCTGTAAATAAATCATTATGTATTCACAACCCGCTGCATTTTGGTCCTCCGATCCTTCTCTCCTCTCCTCGTCCGAGGAGGAGGAAGATCTAGACACCCGTTACAGAATCACCCACCAACCTAGTACCAAGCGGCGGGGGAGAGCTCAACAGCGAAACCAGGACTCATGGACTTGGGAGCAGATATTGAATGGAGAAGGACCCTGGGCTAAGGCAGGAGAGAATCGCCGCTCTCAGGAAGAGAGGGAGGCAGCTAAAGCCCAGGAGCGGTGGTTTGAGGAGGCAGCAAGGAGACGTGGCTGGAAGCCCGAAAAGCCTGTGAGTAAACCCCAAAAATTTATTGGGGGGGGGGGCTAGAAGGGAGAGTGGCGAAGTCAGGTAGGAGACCTGCGCCCACTCCCTGTACTTACCGTGGAGAGCGAGAGTACGGGCAGACACCGTGTTACGCAGTAGAGCGCATGGTGTCTCCTGTACGTGTGCATAGCCTGGTGCGGGTTATTCCACCTCCCCGCACGGGTAGGGCTAGATTGGGCATTGAGCCAGGTGTCATGAAGCCGGCTCAACGCGTCTGGTCTCCAGTGCGTCTCCTCGGGCCGGCATACATGGCACCAGCCTTACGCATGGTGTCCCCGGTTCGCCTACATAGCCCGGTGCGGGTTATTCCACCTCCCCGCACTGGTCGGGCAACGGGGAGCTTTCAGCCAGGTAAGGTTGGGCAGGCTCAATGCTCAAGGGAGCCAGTACGCCTGCACGGTCCGGTATTTCCGGCGCCACCTCCCCGCTCCAGCCCAGTACCACCAGTGCCTACACCACGCACCAAGCCTCCTGTGCGTCTCCAGAGCCCTGTACGCACTGTTCCTTCTCCCCGCACTCGCCCTGAGGTGCGTGTCCTCAGCCCGGTACCTCCAGTTCCGGTACCACGCACCAGGCCTATAGTGCGCTTTGAGAAGTCAGTGTGCCCTGTTCCTGCTCCCCGCACTAGCCTGAAGGTGCGTGTCCTTAGCCCGGTACCTCCAGTTCCGACACCACACACCAGGCCTATAGTGCGTCTCAGCCGGCCAGAGTCTGCCGTCTGCCCAGCGGTGCCTGAACTGCCCGTCTGCCCAACGGCGCCTGAACTGCCCGTCTGCCCAACGGCGCCTGAACTGCCCGTCTGCCCAACGGCGCCTGAACTGCCCGTCTGCCCTACGCCGTCTGAACTGTCCGTCTGCCAAGTGCCGCATGAGCTGCCCGTCTGTATTGAGCCTTCAAAGCCGCCCGTCTGCCATGAGCCTGCAAAGCAGCCCGTCTGCCATGAGCCTACAGAGCCGTCCGCCAGACAGGAGCCGCTAGAGCCTTCCGCCAGACAGGAGCCGCTAGAGCCTTCCGCCAGACAGGATCAGCCAGAGCCTTCCGCCAGACAGGATAAGCCAGAGCCTTCCGCCAGACAGGATCAGCCAGAGCCTTCCGCCAGACAGGATCAGCCAGAGCCGTCATCCAGCCATGACCAGCCAGAGCCGTCATCCAGCCATGACCAGCCAGAGCCGTCATCCAGCCATGACCAGCCAGAGCCGTCATCCAGCCATGACCAGCCAGAGCCGTCATCCAGCCATGACCAGTCAGAGCCGTCATCCAGCCAGGATCAGCCAGAGCCGTCATCCAGCCAGGATCAGCCAGAGCCAGCCAGCCAGGATCCGCCAGAGCCAGCCAGCCAGGATCCGCCAGAGCCAGCCAGCCAGGATCCGCCAGAGCCAGCCAGCCAGGATCCGCCAGTCATTCTGGTGTTGCCCCTCATTCTGGTGTTGCCCCTCATTCTGGTGTTGCCCCTCATTCTGGTGTTGCCCCTCATTCTGGTGTTGCCCCTCATTCCGGTGTTGCCCCTCATTCCGGTGCTGCTCCTTATCCTGGTGATGCCCCTTAATTTAGGTGGGGTTATTTGGAGGGTGGGCATTGTGAGGGGGATAAAGAAGCGGGGATGTATTATGGTGGGATGGGAACCACGCCCAGAGCCTGAGCCACCACCGTGGACAGATGCCCACGCAGACCCTCCCCTAGACTTTTGGTGGTGCGTCCGGAGTTCGCACCTTGAGGGGGGGGTTCTGTCACGTTCCTGACCTGTTTTATGTTATTTTTGTATGTGTTTAGTTGGTCAGGGCGTGAGTTGGGGTGGGCATTCTATGTTTTGTGTTTCTATGTTTAGGTCACTTGTAATTAGCCTTATATGGTTCTCAATCAGAGACAGGTGTTTGACGTTTTCCTCTGATTGAGAACCATATATAGGTTGGCTGTTCACACTGTTTGTTTGTGGGTGATTGTCTTCCGTGTCTGTGTCTGCGCACCACACGGGACTGTAGCGTTTGTTTGTTCGTTTGTTGGTTGTAGTCTGTACCTGTTCGTGCGTTCCTTGTGTTACATGTAAGTTCTCAGAGTTCAGGTCTATCTACGTTTTCGTTTTGTTATTTTGTAATAATTTCAAGTGTTCTTCATGTTTCGTCTTCGTCTGTAAATAAATCATTATGTATTCACAACCCGCTGCATTTTGGTCCTCCGATCCTTCTCTCCTCTCCTCGTCCGAGGAGGAGGAAGATCTAGACACCCGTTACAGCCATGGCCTCCTAGATACAGTACTGCATCATATAGCCTACAAACATCGCTTCCAGCTGCCCCCTGGTAGCGATTCTAATAGTCAATATTCATTGACATCCTCCTGCCGTTGGATTATTTCCTCCTGCGACAAAATGGGTCATATTAAGATCCGCCTTCTGTAGCTGCTCAGTATACAGTGAGGTTCAAAAGTATTTGGACCCTGACACACGACATTTTGGATTTGAAATAATACAATGACTATGAGGTTAAAGTGTAGACTGACAGCTTTCATTTGAGGGTATTTTCATCCATATCGGGTGAACTGTTTAGAAATTATAGCACTTTGTGTGCGTAGTCCCCCCATTTTAGGGAACCAAAAGTATTTGTAAAAATGTACTTACATGTGTATTAAAGTAGACAAAAATTTAGTATTTGGTCCCATATTCCTAGCACGCAATGACTACCTCAAACTTGTGACTACAAACTTGTTGGATGCATTTCCAGTCTGTTATGTTTGTTTCAGATTATTGTGTGCCCAATAGAAATGAATGGTTAATAATTTAGTGTTGTTTTGAAGTCACTTTTATTGTGAATAAGAATATAGTATGTTTCTGAACACTTCTACATTAATCTGGATGTGACCATTATTAGTGACCATTATTACGGATAATCCTGAATGAATCGTGAATATTAATGAATTAGAAAGTTAGAGAAGCACAAATATCATACACCCAAGACAATTAACATCTCCTCATTACCAATAACGGGAGGTTAGCATATTTTTGGGGTATTATATTTATGCCTCTGTAACCGATGTGAAATGGCTATCTAGTTAGCGGTGGTGCGCGCTAATAGCCTTTCTATTGGTGACGTCAATTGCTCTGAGACCTTGAAGTAGTGGTTCTCCTTGCTCTGCAAGGGCCGCGGCCTTTGTGGAGCGATGGGTAACGATGCTTCGTGGGTGTCAGTTGTTGATGTGTGCAGAGGGTCCCTGGTTCGCGCCCGGGTCGGGGCGAGGGGACGGACTAAAGTTAAACTGTTACACCTCTAACTTTCTCACTCATCATTATTACATTATTACAATACAGAGGCAAAAAAACATAAAATGTGTCACTGTCCAAATACTTTTGGACCTCACTTAATTTACAGAGGTTCATTTTAGGATTTTAAAGGTGATGGAACTGTCCCATCGGCAGTCAACCTGTCAAATGTCTAGGTGATGCGGGTAAGGCGGTGTCAGGCGCAGGACACAGAAATGAGTAATAACCGTTACTTTACTCAAAAACAATATTCCATAAAGGAGACAATTAATCCAGGTCACAAAACGAGACAACTTGACAAGAACAAACACTCACAAAACCAAGGGGAAAACCAGAGGGTTAAATAGGGAACAATGATTATGGAATGGAAACCAGGTGTCTATAATGAAGACAAAACCAATCGAAAATGAAACATGGATCGGTGGTGGCTAGAAAACCGGTGACGTCGACCGCCGAACGCCGCCCGAACAAGGAGAGCGACCAACTTCAGCGGAAGTCGTGACACAACCACTAAATATGCTAAACAAGCCCCCTAAGACTATTTTTGCCTTCCCAAAGAAAAAAAGCCACTTTATTACAAAAGCTGTTAATCTCAAACTACTTGTTGTTCCCTTAAACAAACCTGTGCCCTTTCTGAGCTGTGAACACACGGGTGCATTGCTATGACTGAACGCCCAAACTGGCACATTAGATTTACGATGTGTCAGCGGCGGCCTGGGCTTCTCAGGGGTTCTGGCTAGGATTCCACTTTCATGTCCATGTTTATCCTGCTCAGTACATAAATGCAAAGACCGACAGACTAAAATGATTGTTGCCTAAACAGGAAAATAGGGGAAATGTTTAACGTCTTTGAAAAGTCATTTGATGTAGGCCTACACGTCCTGAAAATAATAACAGACAACGGTCCGTTCCTCATACACAGTATTGTACAAAGTATTGTACTCAGCATTGTATAATCATCCAGCTTTAACACTAGATGACACAACTCCTCAATCAAAAATCCTAAAATATAGAACTTATGATACAGAACATGTATAGATGCCCTGTGCCATTTAACATTAAACCCATTTAAGCATGATTATTTCTAATTTATGAGCATCTTCCTGTAAAACGTAATTATCAATAGTCATATGAACTGAAGCTTTGACCAGAGCTCTAATCCAAACCCTCTCTAATTTAAATCCTGAACTTCACCAAAACATTTATCAATATGGGGCATATACACAATTTATAAATGAAAACGTACAGTTTTCCCAATAGGCCTTTCCCAAGGTTTGATTATTGGCTGTTGTAAGTTTGTTAACAACCTATAAGCTTGTAGCTACAGTGATCGCAAAACTTCTGAGTAACCTTGCAAAGGCAAAGTTATATTTAGCTCTATAAGTGTCTACAGAGGACTAAATCACAGTCAGAGTCGGCCCTCTTCACTATTTCCTGCTGTGCTCCCCTCCCTTCCTGTCTCTGTGTCTTTACATGCCACACCTGAATGAATGGTAAAGTCACCCTCACCTGGACGTCAAATGAGCGTTAAACCCAACTGGTCCTAGGGATTCCCACAGTGAAAAAGCTTCAATTCACTACTTTCATTCAACTGCTAGCTCTGCCCTCATATTTAGGCTCACATTGAAGTGTTTTACCGTATTATTTTCAGGACAACTAGAGCTAGAACACAAAGACAACCAAGTAGAACGCAAAATAGTTTGACATAAACAGTTGCATTCATGAGTTTTACTGACAAATATCAATAAAAAAATAAGGTCCGCCAAGGAAAGAACCTGATAAAAAAATATATATATAAGAATGCTGTAAGTACAGAAATTGTTTGCTCAGTGGGAAATGAGTATCCAATTAGTTAGTGATAACTGTGTGGAGTTTATAGTTTGTGACAGCAACTATGTGAGCTTATTACAGTATTATAGACACTGTGGCCTTGGGTTTCCTATGATCTTTCCATGTAGAATAACCCTGGATCTTCTAATAACCATTGTGTGGCTTGTGGGGGTCATAGACCAAAATAGTGTACATGCGCATGTTCATCAGAGTCTCAGCTTTTCATGGCCCTTGTCTCACAAACACCATTCTAGCTCATTTGCGGTAATTAACACCAAATGTGAAATACCTTTTATGTTCTAAACATTAACATACTACAAACTATTTACATGTTATGTTCTCACATTTTTCTGCATTTATTGTGGGTTCTCTTTCATTCTGCCTTTTAGACAATATTTTTTTGCTCTCTGTCCTGAATAAGTCAGCTCTTCCATTTCCACAAGAACTTCCTTCCGTCAAAGTTTAGCCAAAAACATTGTCTAATTAAAACTCTCCTTCAAAGTCAAAAGCTCTTTCTTTACTAGTATCTCAATTATCACAACATTTTAAAGATTCTTCTCTTTCTCCACAAAATAGTTTTTGATAACATTTTTGCCAGGGGAAAAGAAAATAAGATCAAGGAGGGACACTACAAAGATTTGTCCTCTCAGAGGGAAACAATGGGGGGTTCTGGGTAAAGAACTGTAAAGATCTGACAGGGATTTGTAAAAAAAAATGTGCAGCCCATCTGTTCAATTGTGCTTAACTTGTTGCTGTTGTTGTTTTCCTTGGTTTGGCACGAAAGGTCATGTTCTTATTTTACCCCATGTCTTAGTCAGGGCAGACTAAATTATCTACAGCGCCATCAAAAGGGAGCCACTCTCCCCAGCTCCATCTCAGCCACCAGGCTTCAATAGAAAGACAGTTGTGAGAGAGAAGAATTGACTATAGTCGGAAGGGAGGTGGAGGGAAAGAGAGCAGAGGGAGGAGAGACAAATATTCTGTCTTAAAGTGAGAGAGGGTAAATAGAGAAAGAGAGTCTGAAAAAACAAGACAGAGAAGGAGAGAACGGTACAGAGAAACGGTAAGTCAAAGAGAAAAAGAAAGGTGGGAGAGGAATGGAGCGTGATGGACACATCGATCAAGAGGAGGAAATGCTGGAGATGGAACAGGAAGGGGTAGTGAATAAAAATAAAGATTTAAGAGAGAGGTAGAGGGAGAGTCAGAGACGAACAAAAGAAAAAGGACAGAGCGACAGATCAAAGTAGACGGGTGGTCTGTCAAGGTAGTTGAGGAAATTGAGGAAATTCTGGTCTTCTATCCAACTTTGCAAACTTTTCCTGCAAAACCAATAAAACCCTCATCCGTAGATGAGGGAAGAAAATGATTTCCTTTTCATGATGGTTCGGCTACAGAATGAACATATAAAATAAAGACAACATAATTTAAATAATGATGCCAGGCAAAGGCAGTAGCAAACGCCTGCCAAATCTCTCCCTTCTCTTTCTTTGCTCCCACCCCTCTCTCTTTCTTTCTTGTTCATCCTCTTCCACCAACCTCCTCCCATCCCTTTGCCTGTCCATTTGAACGTCACCCTGGCTTTCTCTCCGTCTGTTATTTTGTACTTTCTTCCTTCCTCTGCCCTCCTTGACTTTTTAGGAAGGTACCCTAAAAACTACCCCACTGCCTTATCCAGGCCTCATTGAGACATCCAAAGCTGGCTATTGAAGCAGCAGTTCTTAAAGGGAGGGTTCAACCAGGGGTGCCCTTTTTCTCCTGGCCTGAAGTAGAATTAAGCCTTAAATACCCTCTTCCTTATCTCGGGGCAAAGTAAATTAGCTCTTACTTGAGGCCGAGTACTCCCATATTTCTGTTCCTCCTCACACACATAATCTCTCTCTCTCTCTCTCTCTCTCTCTCTCTCTCTCTCTCTCTCTCTCTCTCTCTCTCTCTCTCTCTCTCTCTCTCTCTCGCTCTCTCTCGCTCTCTCTTGCTCTCTCTCTCTCTCTCGCTCTCTCTCTCTCTCTCGCTCTCTCTATTTGCTGACCGACAGTATTTACCGGTTATCACGTTTCATGGGCGCATATTGTGCCCTTCAACCTCAAAAGCTATTTGTCAGCAATATCGCAAAGCCTCACTGACAAAATGGAAGGATATAAGAAAACTCCATTTAAAATGGCACAAATCCTAGCATTTAACTTTTGGTAGAAATGACACAAAACATTTAATACCAAATGTTGGTAAGGTCATGTTGATATGCACATTAGGTCATATCATAATTCATTAATCAAGACTTATTTACTCATTCAGTGACTATGAATATGGTAACATCAACCCTGGTCAATCTTCAGTTGCAATTTGCAAATGGCACTAGCTCTCAAGTGATTGCAACAGTAATACAGTGCAGGACTACACCCAGCAGTTATTTATTTTCTTGGTCTGAGAGAATATTGCCTGATGCCTCATCCTGAATGTAATTCCGCTGCTCTATTGATCACTCCATAGTACGAAACTGCCATCCTAAAAGTCGTTTGTACTGACTTTTAAAGGAGGGCCATTGTACAAAACAAGTTCATCAGCGATTGGATAGTCTCTAACCAATCAGGGTATCAAACCAATGACGCGATTAGTGATTTGTGTGTGTTGGCTCTGGAGCAACCCATCGGTTTCTTGGCCCAATCAGAATGGTCAGAATGTGTTCGCATTCTTAAGATGTCGGAAAGCAAATCCAGACTCATCGTGGAGAAGAAATGCTAAGTAGGTGGCGTTTGGCTGGAGCAATGTGGATGGGTAGTCAGGCAAGAGAGACTAGTCGCCGACTAATAACTTTGACTTACATTCACATTGTACCTGGTAGCAGGCGTAGGCCAGTAAAGGAAAATCAATAAGACCTACTTTTAGAGGAATCAGACTTGCATTCTCACTGACCACCGGAGAGGGAGAGAATAAACCAAAAGAAGAATACCAAAACACGGGTGATTTCATTAGAGCAATGCCACCTGATGTCCGTTGGACGCTTTCAATACCACCAGTCTTTTCTGTAGAATTCCTCTTCAAATGTAACAATGCAGAGCCCATATCCAATCAGTCCTTACATACACAGGGCCTCATGTCACACCTGTGCTTCCAACTCAGACCTCTGGCTGGGATCTCCCTCCATTTTCTCTACCAGAGAGCAATAGAGACTCACTAGCAATGGACAGTCGGCAGCTTCCCACTGTCAATAGAGCTGATGTAAAAGGCTTAGTGGAAAGAGTTTGTTCCTGTGAAGTAGGATGCAGACTGGACTGGTGGAGTAGGATGCAGACTGGACTGGTGGAGTAGGATGCAGACTGGACTGGTGGAGTAGGATGCAGACTGGACTGGTGGAGTAGGATGCAGACTGGACTGGTGGAGTAGGATGCAGACTGGACTGGTGGAGTAGGATGCAGACTGGACTGGTGGAGTAGGATGCAGACTGGACTGGTGGAGTAGGATGCAGACTGGACTGCAGATTTTTTTAAAGTATGGAAACAGATGCAGGTCTCCTGTACTTTGCTAAAGGTATAGGTCAGATGAGGAGGAGTAACTATAGTCTACTAAAGGTCTTTGCAGACTGTACATCGTATTCAGTCGTTTACGATTATCACGTCACACTGTGCGTTTTCACCAAATTAAAATCCTAATATCAACCTGGCCAGATTCTAGGATTTGCTTCGGCTTCAGTTCTGTCATCACATTCTGCGAGGCTACGTCAGCCAACGTAGGCTTTGTCAACTGCCGCGGTGTATTTGATCTGCAGCGGTGTATTTGATCTGCAGCGGTGTATTTGATCTGCAGCGGTGTATTTGATCTGCAGCGGTGGATTTGATCTGCAACGGTGTATTTCATCTGCAGCGGTGTATTTGATCTGCAGTGGTGTATTTGATCTGCAGCGGTGTATTTGATCTGCAGCGGTGTATTTGATCTGCAGCGGTGGATTTGATCTGCAGCGGTCTATTTGATCTGCAGCGGTGGATTTGATCTGCAGCGGTGGATTTGATCTGCAGCGGTGGATTTGATCTGCAGCGGTCTATTTGATCTGCACACGTGCCAGCAGCGCAAGTCTCACTCTATACTTAAGCACGAGTGAAGTGAGTTCAGAAAAACTGAAAGAAATGCATCTTAGAAATATTTATTTGTCCGAACTCAGAATCAAATAGGCTTCCCCTAAATAACATGGTCTCTGTAGTAGAATGTTCATTATGATTGGCAATTTTGTGTATTTATCAAAATCCCATCAGGTAGCCTGATTTCAGATGTGTCATATAAACAAGATTATTAGGGAAAGCGTTCTTCTTGCATAGCATCTAAATGTTTACATCAAACTATTATATTAATCTGATTATTCACAATAATTGTATTATTGTTTGCATACTTAGTGCCGCGCATGTTCCTATTAGTCAGTCAACGGGATTGTCTAGTAACACCAGCCACACTACACGATAAAGGCAAAAAAATGGTGACACTGCTAGAACTTTGTCAGAGCCTATGACCACACGTAGTGGTACTTAAATCGGCAGACCTAGAACCTGTCACACTGAACAAGCCAAGACGTTCGACCATCGTTTACGACCTAAGAATTTGCCCACAACGTGGACATTTTGTCTGGGATGGCAAAATTGTGGCATAAGATGGCTAAATTTGTACAGTCTGCAAAGGCCTTCACTTCTTTTCAGTAATAACCTTTAAGGAGATAGGAACTGGACTTGGATTAGCTTCATTATGGGGAACCTCAAAGGCTGAAATAGGATGTCATACCCTATAAAATATATTTCCATTTTTGTTTGAAAATGTAGTTTCTGTCCTCTGTCCATGCATCTCATGACAGCCTTAAAGCATCATTTATATGCCATCCTGTATTACTGTAAGTGAAGGTGTAAGTGATGTGAAATAAACATGACATGGAAAAATGTTCCGCCAGGATTCATATCATTCAGTTTCGTGTTTCAGAGATGATATTTACGTTTAATTGTCGCCTTGGAGGCCTGAAAGAACAAAGGACATTTAAGCCATTGGGAATGAGTCATCCATTCACACATAGACACATTCAGTATGTCCCCCAAGGCTTGCATTCTGTTATGAAAAGAATATCAAGCACATAACTAATCTCAGACGCCTCAAGATTTCCTTCAGATTCAGGCAGTCTTACCGTACCATTATTCAACTGAGAAGGAGTCTTTGTCCTCTAATTCAATTATTTAATTATTTAACATGTAACCGAGTACTAGTCGCACAACTGACTGGTAGTTAGCGTGTCTTGCTGCTCACGTCATGGAAATAAAACCCTACACTAAATTCTATAAGAATCTGAGAGCCCAAGAGCGACCAATAGGCCAAGGTCTTCTGTGTTTATCACATAAGAAGTGAAAGAGAAATTATATGAGTTGCCTATATCCACCCATTTCCTTTGCATTTTTTTTTATCCATTTCTTCCTCAAACCAATGTGAAGAGGTTGTGATGCAGATGAGGATGTGGTTTCTACAGAGCTAATATCTTTTGACGTTTCAAAGAGATTAAACATGTGGCGGTCATGTCTTCAAGTCTGAACAATTTGAAGAGATTACTTTAAATGTTCCTTCCTTCACCTTAAAGTGGCAATTAGCTCTAAAGTAGGACATACAATTATTGGAGGTTGTGTTTCTTTGATTTTAGCATTTGACGAACACTGCAAATTATCAGTAATGATGCCGAGTTAGTGTTACTAACATTACCGTATGAATGCAATTTAGCCATTTTGAATTACACGAGCAATTCATTTTTGAGTGAGTAGGCTATACAATTACATGTGTACTTACTGTGAAAAAGTTGCACCTACAATAGCAAACGTCTCATTTGAAACTGAGTTGGCCAAACGGGGCCATAAAATCATGGCTGTTGTGCTCTAGTATAAGAATTGTAATTAAACATTTGCCAAGACATGAGTGATGAAACTGACAAAGTGAACATGACTTTCTATTTGTTGTGGTCAATTATACTGTCAAGGGAATGCCAACACGGTTTGAAACTAAAGGGGTTGGAGACATTACATGAGGAGTTTCCGGGGTAATTATGTTTTGATTAATTATGGGGAACACTGGTTCCTTAAATGGCACCTGTGATGGATACTAGCAGAAGGTCGGTCCTATACATAGCACATGTCGATCAATACAAACATATTAAGGGGGAATTGATTAAGGAAATGAAACTTTTAATTAAACAGATCCACAAAGAACCCCATGACGGGACTCAATTTGAGGCCTAAAAACCAGCAGATAACATATTCTATATGTTATTTCTACAAAATGTAATAATTATTAAATAGAACCATAGTAATTATAGAATCAACTATTTATGCAGTATACATGGAAATAATTGGCTAAAATATTGATTTTGATATATTCCATGTCTTTATAAAATAATTCTCCCAGGGGCACTTTTAGCTTCATGATTCATTTCTGTACACAAGACAGAGATAATTATTGCTGGGAAGTCTTTACAAACTTGGCACAATCTTTGTAATCATGGCCAAATCTTTTGATCTAACAGTTTGAATATATTTAGGCTATGCAATGTATCCGTATTGATCAAATCTCCCTCTAAAGCAATTGGAAAGCCAACAACAATGGCCTTGAGGCCTGCAACTATTCAATTAAAAAAGTAATTCCATGTTGTGTTGCTCTCAGTTTCTCCTTTAACTTTGTCACTATGAACTGGACTCCAACGGCCTCTTAACCACACACACATAGTCCCTTCTCTCACCGCACCTCAGATCCCTGGTAATTTCCCAGTAGATGAAAAGTGCTGAATTTCATTTAAACCAAATCAAATATTTATTTTCTATTTTACAGGAAGTGTAAAAATGAATATAATACGAAGGAGCTCCGAGGACTGTAATATTCTAAACACCACCAAAAACAATTGGGAAAATAAATAAAGTTGGCCTTTTTTTTATGGTGCTATTACCCTGCCTGTGGTTTGAGGGCTTGTTAGCGTGCCAGTGTGTGTTGTGGCTTACAATGGAGGTGCTAGCCCCCTGGGAACTAACGGCTGTGGAGTTTGATTTCCCGTGCACACTGTCGCATTAGCGCCAAGGCTAATGCCCTGGAGCTTGTGTCTGCTGTGTTATGAGGCAGACGTTTGGCCGTCTCTCCCTGCCAGCTTGAATAAGGGTGGAGTCAGAGAGGGGTAAGGGAGCTATGATTCATTTTGGAGTATTCACAGGCTACCTCAGGGGTGGCCAATCATACTCCTGGAGAGTTAATGGTATGCAAACTTTTGTTCTACCCCAGCTCTATCACACCAGATTCTAATCAGCTGAATCAGGTGCCTCGGTGCAGGGCTGGAACCAAAGTTACCCCCCCCCCCCCCCATACTGGTCAGGGAGAAATCCAAACCAGTCTAATTGGAATGAATGGCAGTAGAGGCATAATCCAGATTTTACTTATGCAGGAAAATAAAAGTACGGCCTGTGATATATCAGAAATTGTGTAATAGAATTATTGTAAACCTAAAATATTGTCATATAATTATAATACAGTTTATACAGGTTTTATACACATTTTCTGTAATAGATAGCCCCTAAAATATACACTGAGTATTCATTATTTTTTAAACACCTTCCTAATTTGAGTTTCCCTCAGAACAGCCTCAATTTGTTGGAGCATGGACTCTTCAAGGTGTCGAAAGCATTACACAGGGATGCTGGTCCATGTTGACTCCAAAGCTTGTTGGCTGGATGTCCTTTGCAAACCGGAAAATGTTGAGCGTGAAAAACCCAGCAGCCTGGCACCTACTACCAGACCCCGTTCAAAGGCACTTAAACATTTTGTCTTGCCCATTCACCCTATCAATGGCACACATACGCAATCCATGCTTCATTTGTCTCAAGGCTTAAAAATCCTTCTTTAACCTGTCTCCTCCCCGTCATCTACACTGATTGAAGTGGATTTAACAAGTGACATCAATAAGGGATCATAGCTTTTTACCTGGATTCACCTGGTCAGTCTGTGTCATGGAAAGAGCAGATGTTCATAATGTTTTATATACTCAGTATATGTAAAAAAAAAAATATATATATATATATATATATATACGTCTCAATTTGTGTTTTCTTGGAAAGCTGTGAGTGCTATTTTATGATACAATATCAGTACTTGGTGCATTTACAACTTGTCTAAGTCCTGTCATCAACTGATTTCAGACAATGTATGGCTGTGGGTTGACTGCATTCCTTGAATGGAATGTTGGCATATTGGCAGTTCAATTGAAGAATTAATGGAATAATTCCTCTGAAACTGGATGGCTAGCTAGCTAGCAAACATACAGTGCAGATCCTTATTTTACACAATATCTTATCACAGCACTGGCAAACGATAGTTGACCAACTCTCTGACAAAAATGGCTGACCTTTAGTCCATTCTAATATTCGAATCCCTAATTCTATGTATCAAACAACGTCCGGACGTTCAGCATGAAGAACAACATGAATTTGCCCTGACATGACTTCAAAGGATATTTGCCAATGACAGTGATAAAGCTAGACGCAACTCAAAGCCAGCTGTACACTGAAAGACAACTTCTAGCAACTAATCTGAGGATCAATGATCCCCAAATTAACCAAAAGAAGGAAAGAACATCAGTGGGTAGGTTTGAGTCCAAAATATAATGGATTACAGTGTCCATGTTTCCCAAGATGGCTGTCTCAATCACAGTGAAAACATGTTGGACAGACTTTTATTTACACTGCCAAACGAGAACCAATCATATTGTGGGGGACACACATACACACACACACACACAAACCTAAATGGAATTTGGTGCAGCAAGAAAAAGTGCAAAGCAATATCCTGTTGTCACATTATATCTGACAAAGCAATGCATTTGAGATGATATTGCTTTCAGTTGAGTCCATTCAGACCAGCTTTATGCACAGAATGCAATCCAGTTTCACCAGCCCTATGGCTGTTGATAAAATATGAAATGCAATTTTTCCAGGTATCCGGCATCCCAAAAATAAATGCAGTCTAGGCATACTTCCTAAACAACATTTGCATAGGAATACAATTAAGTTCCGCCTCCTGAAGTGAATACATCATTTAGTAATGTAACGCATGAGCAGCATATTGTAGAAATGCCACTGCTGACTTCAATAAACACCAGTGCTGGTGGGTAAGCCTGCCCGTCTCTCTCTCTCTCTTTCCAAAAACTAAATATTATTAATATACTGTATGTGGCAGTCATTTCAAGGTGAAATCGAAAGTTTTTAGACGCTATTTCAACATCTACTCAGTTGATCCATTGGATCAACACCTTTGAATCGCATCCTTCACAGAGGGACCAGCTATTAAAAGGAAGTGGAGATGGAATCCAATTGGCACATTGAACCACGTTTTCTGTTGTCAAATTAGCCCCATTGTTCAAATCAAGGTTTTGCACTTCCTCTGAAAACATTTAAACTCATATGCCATATCTGTTGATCGATATTCTCTGACCAAGGAACATCAGAAGCAAAGTTTGTACGGAGAAAAAGAGGATCTTTTTCCCAGATCCCCACTGAGGACGCCAGGGGGGCTTTTTCATCTCAGCGGGGGTCTGGGACGTTATCGAACCCCTTGAATCCAATTTGCTTCAGTTGAACGACAAGTTGGGGGAAACGTTTGATAAATTCAACGCCAGTGCTTAGTAACCTGCTATTCCAGACGGGCTGGTTATGGCATCAATTGCTAACAAATAGGAAGGTTTCTCCTTCATTCACTGGAGGGCGGAAAGTATGAGTGAGGCCTATTTTGGAAGAGCAAAGGGAAGGAAGTCTGTGCCAAGGCAAGAAGCAGTAGATGGCTTGTGCCAAAACTGAGTAACTAAGTTGAAAAGTACTTGCACTCAAACCATAAAGAAAAAGCAGAGGCCAAGATAGAAAAAAGTCCTATTGTAACCTGCCACTAGGGCACTACGTACAGTAACCTGCCCACTCTTTTTATAGGGAGTAGACACAAACCAGTAAAACGGTCTTCAAAACGTCATCTGAAAATCCTGAAAGTACTACAAACATTTTTAGTGTTGCTCTGCTCCTCCACAATGTACTGAAGCTTTGTTATGCTGCAAATGGCAAACATCCCAAAATGCAAAGTGATGATTCATACATAAAAAACACCTATGAGGTGTCTTATGAGGAGCCCAAGTCTTGCTGCTTAGGCAGGAATTTTTTTCAATGCAATCTTCAAAAGATATTCCTTCTGTTTGAGTGTACGACATAAAGGCTTGGCTTCCCTGAATGAGACATTTCCACCGTATCGAATATGGAGCAATATTAAGTATCTGTTTTTCAAAGCCTCATAATGCACACTGGCATTGTTAATGTGTTCAATGTAAACACATCAAGATAATTATGCTGCGATCCATGATCAACCCCAATTAAGCTGAATTAAATTATGTGATTGTTACCAGACATCGAATGAAACATGCTGTAGTGACGTTGATGAGCCATTGTCATGACAAGTCTTTGGGAAAGATGTGTCCTCTAGTCAGGGTTAATCACACGCATATTAATGTCATCACATTGTTAGAATTTCCTTGACAATCAATATTTTACATGCATCTTATACATGGAATGAGTATTATTTCAAGAGTTCCCAGTCGGTGATGTTTTTCAGGTGTAGGTGTTTCACCGCCAATCCAAACTTTTTCCTACATTGTATAATGCATATTTCATCAATAAAGGCCCACTGAAATCATTGTGCTTCTAAAGAGGCAAAGACGACAAGTGCATTCGCACAAGGGGTCATGACTCGACTGCAAGGGTATTCTTTTTGCTAAAAGACACAACAATTCAATTGTTAATCAAATGAACATGGTTCCTGCTCCATCCCATCAATATATGAACAGTATTTCAAAATATGTCAAACGTGTCTAAAGACACAGATTAAAACCTAGTTCTATCCGTTTTAAATCAATATGCGTGCTTCAACAAATCCTGCAGATAAATAGTGCATGTAATCAGACGCAATGATCTTAAACAATTTAACGAACCCTTAAACAATTTATGGTGCTTAACAAGAGGACTCAACCATACCCATGTAGAGCTGACTCCGTACCTGATCTATAAAATACTGGATATAAATTTCAAACATATTTTTCACATAATTCCCCAAGGCTATTTCATCACACTACTACGCTGCCTCATTTCTTTCATTCATTTCCTTCTGGTTCGAAGGAAATGTGACATTTATGTCCTCAACAATAATGATGAATTTGGAATGCGACATAAGCCGGAGTATGATCAGCTTAATGTGCAGTTCTCAGAGCACCACAGTCACTAATTGGCAACCACAATCTCCAGCCATTTTCTGTGCCCTTTGCCACATCTCTCTTCCCTAATGAACTGTTATTCTCCAAATCAAGATCTATCTGGGGTCTGTGCTGACCTCTGACTTAAGAGCACTAGCGGGAGCCACGTAATAGGAGAGGCTGAGAAATCATCGAATTTCTTGCGGAAGTGCTATGAAAGGGATTTATTTCTCATGTTGGTAAATATATTCATGTCTGCTTTCTTCTCCCGGGTCACCTCCACATAGACGTGGAATGATGATTCAGTGTTGCACTCTGGGAAATGATATTGGTCATTATTGAAAAATATTCTTAGATTCCATTCAGGAGAATGAGTCCTATTCTATTACATCAATGTGCATTTCCCCTATATTAGATTTGTGCTGGTCGGTGAGGCAGAGAGGAGAGTGCTCGTTGCCAGACTGGTTGATATGGTTAGCGGTGCCAAGCTTTTATATCAGACTTCCATGTCCTACTGAAGAAATCATATTAGTAGTTGTGTGGGAGGTGGAACAGCATTTGAGGGAACAGAAAGGTCAACGTGGTCAGTGACCTTCTCAGAACACGTCCCACATGTCATCGGGGAGAAAGTAGAATAGGATTTATATACGTTACTCATCTGTTTCCTCCATATTGATGAGTAGTGTATTTTGTTTCATGTTACAATCTTGTTCATATATTTTGTTTTCATGTATTTATAATCTATTCTAGATTACAGTATATACAGTATATCCCTATCAGCGAAGCCTTAATCTGCCTGCTGGACAATACAAAAGGACAACAATGGAAATATCATTTTAAATGCATTGTATCCAACGTGTGGTTTTATTGTGTTTTTTGAATTGTCAAATAAATGAACAAATATATGCTTAATCATTTCATGAACATAACTTGCTTATTACAAGCTGGTATATAGTACAATGACTAGGTTTGCAGTATGCTGGTGTAATGGATAAGTCTGCATATGCTTGTTGACTAGCCTTTTACTTATCCATTTCACTCCAGGTAAGTGCCGTTGAAGGGTTCCTCCACATGTACTGTAGACCCCGAACAAGGTATTCAATTCCCAGAAAAGCTCAGTCAAAAGCCTAGTTCCAATATTCCTATTTTCCCACCTTCTGCTCCTTACATAATAACATTTCAGTAGAGACTTTGTGAATTACACAGGGACTGATACTATCACCATGACGTCAGATAGACCTAAGTGCCTGGAAAACGAGTGTCAACTACATCCCCGCCCCTTGGTCCCAGAGCCAATCATTGTAATGGAAACACAAAGAGGAACAAACAAAAGAGCTCAGTCAAAATGGCACCATTGTGCCAGGCTCTGCATCGGTCCCACAGTGGAAAACTGGCATCAGCCAACGATGGCATAGTTCATGTGGAGCCACTCTCTGCTGGTGATCACCTGGGTCTACACCTATCTCAGCACTGGCAGGCAGTGGGTGGGTGCTGGCAGACAGACTGGCAGAGCATGGCCATCTGGCAAGGGTGGCAAGGCCTAGAGAGGTTTATCTCAGCACCACATTGCACACAAGGGCAGGCTTCCACTCTGTGTGAAGCCACCCCCTGTCAAACGTCTTCATTAGCATCACACACACACACAAACAAACAAAAACCACAAACACACATATTTTACACAGACGCCTACAAATAAAAAAAAAAGTGTTAAAATGACAAAGCCCGATTGCGACAGATAAGACTGAAAGGAAAACCGCAGGGAATATTCCTTGGTTCCAGTGTGCTGCTGGCCCGTCAGACACAGCTCCATCACTCAATTTAGAGCCCTCAAGCACAACGAGGTCAGTTCTTGGTTGTGTTATTGGGTTCCAGCTATAAACTGTCATTAATGTAGATAATTAGGATTATTAGAAGATACATCTCACTGGAGTTACAGCTCGTAAACTCTAATATTATGCCGGACTTGAGGGAAATATAGAAAGTAAATATGGAAATGATGGCTCATTTAAAGCTCACTATCATCATTTGAATAACAAAATGTCCAGTGTAAAATGGTTTGTGAATATTGTATTGAGATATGACCTCACAATAAGCAGTCCTCCATATGAATGAATGGAATTCTACACTATTTCAAATAAATGTTTCAAGGACAAAATTACATGTATTTAAGTATTTTTGTTGTTGTAGTGGGACAGTAACATTTATTTTAAGGATTTAAAAAATATATTCTTTCATTTAAAAAATTTTTTTAGCTCATATAATATTATTTAAATGTGTGCATTAAGGTGTCTGTAATAGAATAAATGTGGCAAAAGCAAAGTTATTCATTCATAAATGTATTTCTATAGCATCCAAAACATAATTTCCAATGGAGTGCCAAGATGGTGGCGCGGTGGCTTTAAAACAGCGCCCCCCGGTCAGTCATCTAGTGTATATATAAATCATTGGAT
This sequence comes from Salvelinus alpinus, assembly GCF_045679555.1. Classification (NCBI taxonomy): domain Eukaryota; kingdom Metazoa; phylum Chordata; class Actinopteri; order Salmoniformes; family Salmonidae; genus Salvelinus; species Salvelinus alpinus. The sequence continues at coordinate 11,671,678 of NC_092111.1, forward strand.
ATGACAGATTGATATACTGCAGGTGTTGGCAGGAAGGAAGGACCAGAAAGGAAGTAAAGCAATAGAACAGGAGGAAGGACACCACAGGGGATACAAAAAGAAGTAGGCAGGACATGATACAATGGGAAATGTACAGTTAAGAAAATATTGCAGATTTGAGAATACAGAAAATATTGTGCAAAATTATGGTTCAACCTTAGACCAAATGGCTAAAAGGTCCTACACTGAAAATAGGAATGAGACCTAGAGATGAAACAGCAAACATCATTGCCACAGGAGACCTGGGAATAGACTAACAAACCAGTGGGAGGGAAATCCATACGTCACAATACCTGTAAATCCTGCTTTGCTATTACTGAATATCACTAAGGATATTGATAGACTGAGAAGCTCATGTTTAAACTGGCTAAAGCTCTAACCACAGCCAATCGAGTCATATTGAGACGCTGGAGGGAGAAGGACCCTACCTCATATAAGGAATGGTATAATAGCCTTGACAGAAACAGCCTCTTATGAAAGATTGATTTATAAAATTTCTGACATTTGAGGACATTTTCTCTAAGAGACAGAAAGAGAAAACAATATGCAAAGGCCTGATAGACTACAGACACACATAGTGACTGGTAGGGGTAGGGTCTTTTGTTTGTTTAGTTTGTCCTGTTGTTGTAATAGTTGTTATGGGGAGGGGGGTTGTGGGTGAAAAATGCAAAGTTTGTTCCCTTTTCTATCTTTATTGTGTGTGCGGTGTGTTCGGGGAGTGTTCACGCCGCTTGACTTTTTCCGCATTTTGTTGAGTGGCGGCCTTGTTCTAGAATAGACCAGGTCTTTTTTCCCCCTCGTCGGTCTGCATGCGGTGCCCCGTGGTGGCGGGGTGAGGGCAGGTGTGGGGAGCTGTTTTCGCGTTGTCATTGTAGAGTGTTGTGTGTGGATTGATGAGAAAGGTTTTTCATTTGGTTTTGGAGTGGGGCTTTGGCGTGGCGGGCGGGGGGGCTGGGTGCTTTCCGAATTCATGTCTGTCAAGTTATTGTTTAATGCCAAATGTAATTCAATTGTTATATTGTGAAGGAACCAATAAAAACTATAATTACAACAACAACAAAAATCCCGAATGCAGAAACTGAATTAACCTTATGGGGTATCTTTCACTTTCCTGCCTTTTTCTGAGAGTGAATTGTAGGCACTCTCAATTATCATTCAAAATAAACCAGTGAACACAATCCACCATGGCATGATGGGCATGCAAATTAACATTGTTGTTGCAGAGACTGTGTAATAAGTAATAAATGGAGCATATGTGCAACAGTCTTGTTTTTTTTTTTGCGAGTCCAGTCGGCTGCTGTTGTCAACGCACTTCATTGGCACCGCTAACTATCACCCCCACGGAGCCGTAGCAAATGCAGGTGATTACGGCACAGTGACAAGAAACGACCGGGATTTACTTCTCAACCATCCAATTTACTCGGTGTTTGCCAATTAGCACTAGGATGTGTTTCTACTGAACACTGTCGGAACAGGAACCACCAGTATCCTAAAGTCCTGTCCCTCACTCCCTTAACAAACCCGCTGATAGCTAATCATATCTCATGCCAGACTGCTAATTATCTACGGAACTGTGAAAACGAAGAGTGCCACTGATTGTTGGTCCTCAAGGGAACTAAATATATAAACTCAGTTAGGCCCAGGTGTTGGATTTATAAATTGGAGATTGAACTATTGATAGTTGATGCTGTCATTGTGAATTGGCGCATTCCCTCTGCCCAGGAGTAGGTTATTGATATGATCATTAACAAGAGACAGAGAGATTTATTTAGCTGTTTCGCATATACTTACTGGAAAATGCTGGATGCATGCCCCTTCATAATCCTAGTTACTGTAAAATACATATGGCCTTTTGTTCGCAATCAGACAGATATCAAACTCCATTTATTTATGAGAACTGAGGAAAAAAAATGGAAATCGAGCCTAATGGAGAAACATAATGGGGGAAAATAAACATACAATCAAACAGAGGCAGTTCCAAATGGAGACACACTCTTCTGTCTCGCCTATTGACTCTGCCATAGTGGATTTCAAAACGTTCTGGTGGGCGGAGGGTGGGCAGGAAATGAGCACATCATTAATCAAAGTCCACACAACTGTCACAGTAAAAAAGGCTGGTAGACCCAGACACTGTGCCTCCTGCCAGATGATGAAGACGTCGACAGAGACACACACACAGACATCAGTGTCTGGAGGCTGGCAGGCTCACTTCAAACAATGGAAAGCTTCTCATGCGCCAGACATGTCAATTAACACTAATTGGTCATTTGGAAGATTTTTCACAGCTGTAAGGAAAGTTATCTCTGACATATGCATCCATCCCGTAGTGGGGAGGGATGATGATAGCTAGTGGAACCATGGTAAAATACCTCAGGATGTCCTGCATGTCCCCAGCAATCTATTTCAGGGCACTGCCAACAGTTCCAGCACAGACACACACCAGCTTCATAAGAGTAGATGATGGTCATTGAAGGGCCATTTGATCCTACATCTTAACTTAGATTTTTACTAACACAGTAAGGCAATTCGTTAGTGTCTTCTAAATATTTGAACGTGTTCAATTAATTAGGCTAAATTATTCTTACCTCTGCTTAACAAACAACACCTTGGATTTGGCCAGCAGCATCAATCTGATCACTAAATTGCCAGTCCATATACTTTAACCATTGGTCCATAGCCCATTGAATCTATTCCTGGGAACAGTTGCCAGGAAACAAAGGCTCTGTCAGGCCAGAACCAGTACAGGGACTCCTACTGAGAGACAGAGAGGCCATCTCCTCCTGGGATTGGTCTTAATTGTGCTGTTTGATCCAGCTGCCACCCTAGACACACAAGGGAGATCATTACTACTTTTGTCTCTAAACCCCAACACACTGTCACTGACAGCTGTGCACATCTTGTACTGAGTGGCATGTGGACATTTGAAAGACAAGGCTGCCTCTTAAAATCAATTCCAGATCGGGATGAAATAATACTGTGGGAAGTTTACCAGTGAAGTCCCAGAGTCTGTTCAAGTTAGTTTCTCCATAGGCTGAGACATTTTCAGACACTTATTGCTCATTGCCAAGGAGACGTATGGCCTCGTTTTTGTTTAGTTGTGCAGATGCTTGTCTAGATTGCATGTTGGAATAAACGTAGATTGCTGTTTGTGTAGATGAGTCCTTGGTGTTGTGCAACATCGGGGCTAGTCTCCAGTCCGATAGCTTATCACTCCGGGCACCTTTCCCAAAATCGCACCCCTTCAACAAAAACTGACAGATTGAACTACCGACCCCCTGGTAGGTATGCTGGCACTAAAGAAGCAGGCATGAGTGTGAAGCTGGCACATTGCCCTAACACCGATTATAAAGTCCTTTGCCAAGGTCTCTGCTCAGAGCTTTCCCCCATCTCCTTTCAGCCAAAATGCATTACTTTGTGAAATGGGCTCAGGTTAAATTTGGTCACATGACCCCATAGACACCAAGCCTTGCACACAGGACTTTGAGGTTAAATGGAATGAGGGTTCGTTCATCTCTGAGTATGTGTTTCTCTATTGGGTTGCCTGCCTGAAAATAATACATTGAATAGAATATTAGATTATGAACTGTTCTCATTACTTAGTGTGAGAAAGTTTCTCCAATAGGAACTGAAGGGAAAAATCAGGTTTGCCTCCCTAGCACATCTGTTCATTTGCAGAGGGAGTTTGAGGAGAAGTTCAGGACTCTTTTGAAACTCTATGAAACTCTCTCTGCAGAAGGATGAGCACCACCTCAAAAAAAGTGACATGGTGAGCAGTTGTCGTTTTTTGTTCTACTTTCTGTCCAAGACCATGACTGTCGGGATAGCAGGTGCTAATTATCTCTTGTCCTGTCCTTGGTCCCCGCTGAGTGCTTCAGGGAAAGAAGAGAGTGAGAGAAACAGGCGAAGATGGCCCGGGTCAACTCCATCGAGCTAATGAGAAAACCAAGACGGCTCCTGAGCACGCTCACGAATCCACTCCAATCCCCCAAGCTCACCGGGGTTCATGGGTAATTATGCACATATTCATGAAATCAATATGTTAATAAACCCAACACCGCCCACTCCGCAGGGGGGTCAGGAAAATAAGGCACATGTTAACGGTAACAGCCCTCTAAGGATCCTTCTGGAAAATTCCATCTGCCTAAGTACACACTTCAAAGGTGTGTACAGTCAGGTCCAAAATTACTCTCAGCCTTGATAAAGATGAGCCAAAAAGATTGTATAAAATAAATAATACAAATACTGAGCTACAGTGCAATCGGAAAGTATTTAGACCTCTTTACTTTTCCCATATGTGACTCGGTTCAGGAAACTAGTGGCATGTCGCGTGTCACTACTTCACAGGAGAGCCATTTGAATGTAAACTTTTTTTTATATCAAAACACGTTTTTGGGCAGAAATGCCTTCTGGAACATGTTAAGTTTCATGTGCCACTAACAAACGTGTATGTCATTTGAAAATACAAATACAATTGTTAAATTACGAGCCTAGTTGGTTTACAACAGAAAAAGGCGGCAACCTTCCCGCTAGCCATGATTGGCTGAGATAATGAGTGGGCTGGACAAGCCGAGAGATCAGTTCGGATTGGTCTGTCATGTAGCATGCTTCTGCCTATGTGAGCTGGTCAGTATGTGTAGGTAATCCTGTCTAACACAGCTTTTTGTTGCTCTCCACTTGTTGCTCTCCACTTTCTGGAGGACTGAGTTTTGAAATCAGTGGAATTAGAGTATGATAGCTAAGGAGATGGAGAAAACACCTGTCTCCAGATTGCATCTTCAAACTAAGTGAGGGCAACCATGGCATCCATGACAGGAAGAAGTGTCCATTCCATGTATACGTGTCAGATAGTCTAGCTAGCTACATTTTCAGATATTACACATTTCAAATGTTGACAAAAAGTATTTTCATTTCAAGTTAAAGTGTACTGTGAGCTAGCTAGTTAACGTTAGCTGGCTGGCTTACTAGCTAATGTTACGTGTATGATCTGTGTAGTAATATTATTTGTATCTCAGAGCCATTTGTTTTGCTAGTTATAGCTTAATGTTAGCTAGCTAACATTGAACCTGGGTGATTAGTTACCTGCAGATTCATGTAGGGTAGTAACGTCATGAGTTGTGATTATGGTTCATTATTTACCTAGCTAGCTAGCTACATGACTTAACAAAAGACTCCACTATGCAAGTAACCATTTCGGGTGCGTTTGTAAATTCAGTCTGGCCATCAACTCTGATTTCAGAGCACCCTCGTCTGAGTGTGCCAGACAGCGCAGAATAACTGATGAATTTACGAACGCTCAACACCCGTTGAATATGGCCAGTGTCAGTAAACGTCAGCAAAAATAGCTTAATTAGATTGTTGCCAGCAGCACGGTTGCAGTCACCAATGCTCTGAATAACATGAAAACAGCCTAACCAGCTCTGTTAGGGTGAGTAAAATGGTCAGAGTGAGGTGTTCTCTCATTATGTGCCTGGAAGTAGCTAGCAAGCTAGCCAATGTTAGCCAGTTAGCTTGGGTGCTTGACTGCCTTTGTAAGGTCAGAATGTTCGGATCAACCCAACTCATCGGCCAGAGCGTCCGGTGTGTGCTCTGAACGCGAAACGCTCTGAATTTACAAATGGACAATCTGACAGCACAGTTGCAGTCACCAACGCACTCTGGATAACAAAACAGACTAACCAGCTCTGCTAGGGCGAGTAATGTTCAGTGAGCTGTTCTCTCTCAAGTAGATGTCTGGAAGTAAAGAGATGGGTGTGGCTAAAGCTTATGAGAGTGGGAATGATGCTGAATGGGTGTAGACAAAGAATGGCTTTCCAATAGTAGTACCAAAACATTCAAAGGCCATTTTCCTAAAAGTGAGTTTACACGTTTATCAACTTTCAAAGCAAAATTACTTTCCTATTGTTCCTCAACTGTAATGCATGATATGCCATTTTGTAGCTCTGAGTCTCTACTTTTATCCAATGTAAAAAACACAATTTCAAATTTTGCTAAATAAGACCGATTTGAGCCAGTCAGACCAAACAATTGAATTGGCCACAGGTGGACTCCAATCAAGTTGTCGTAACATATCAAGGATGATCAAAGGAAATTGGATGCACCTGAGCTCAATTTGGAGAGTGATAGAAAAGGACTGTGACTACTTATGTAAACTAGAAGGGAACCACACCGGTCAAAAGTTTTAGAACACCTACTCATTCAAGTTTTTATTTTATTTTTATTTTTTACTATTTTCTACATTGTACAAGACATCAAAACTATGAAATAAAACATATGGAATCATGTAGTAACCAAAAAAGTGTTAAACAAATCAAAAAATATTTTATATTTGAGATTCTTCAAATAGCCACTCTTTGCCTTGATGACAGTTTTGCACACTCTTGGCATTCTGTCAACCAGCTTCACCTGGAATGCTTTTCCAACAGTCTTGAAGGAGTTCCCACATATGCTGAGCACTTGTTGACTGCTTTTCCTTCACTCTACGGTCCGACTCATCCCAAACCATCTAAATGGGGTCGGGGAATTGTGGAGGCCAGGTCATCTGATGCAGCACTCCATCACTCTTCTTCTTGGCAAAATAGCCCTAACACAGCCTGGAGGTGTGTTGGGTCATTGTCCTGTTGAAAAATAAATAATATTCCAACTAAGTGCAAACCAGATGGGATGGCGTATCGCTACAGAATGCTGTGGTAGCCATGCAGGTTAGCTGTGCCTTGAATTCTAAATAATCACAGATGGTGTCACTAGCAAAGCATCCCCACACCATCACACCTCCTCCTCCATGCTTTACAGTGGGAAATACACATGCGGAGATCCTCCATTCACCCACACCGCATCTCACAAAGACAGTGGTTGGAACCAAAAATCTCCAATTTGACTCCAGAGCAAAGGACAAATTTCACCGGTCTATCGTCCATTGCTTGTGTTTCTTAGCGCAAGCCAGTCTCTTTTTCTTATTGGTGTCCTTCAGTAGTGGTTTCTTTGAAGGAAATCGACCATGAAGACCTTATTCACACAGTCTCCTCTGAAAAGTAGATGTTGAGATGTGTCTGTTACTTGAACTCTGTCAAGCATTTATTTGGGCTGCAATTTCTGAGGTTGGTAACTCGAATGAACTTATCCCCTAACTCTGGGTCTTCCATTCCCGTGGCGGTCCTCATGAGAGTCAGTTTCATCATAGCGCTTGATGGTTTTTGCGACTGCACTTGAAGAAACGTTCAAAGCTTTTGAAATGATCCATATCGACTGACCTTCACGTCTTAAAGTAATGATGGACTGTCGTTTCGCTTTGCTTATTTGAGCTGTTCTTGCCATAATAAGGACTTGGTCTTTTACAAAATAGGGCTATCTTCTGTATTACCCCCCCCCCCCCCCCCCCCAAACCCCCCCCCCTCTTGAATGAGTAGGTGTTCTAAAACTTTTGTCCGGCAGTGTAAGTCTAACAACTACTGAGAAGTGTGTAGGAAAGGCATACATGTCCTAAGTCTGAATCAGGCCCATGGAGAATAGCTTAACCATTGACCTGTCTGCAGAAGAGAAAAAGGCATAGGGAAAGGGGGATACCTAGTCATTTGTACAACTGAACGCATTCAACTGAAAAGTGTCTTCCGCATTTAACCCAACCCCTCTGAATCACAGATGTGGCCCTGGTCGAATACTCTTAAAAATCTTTCTTTCCTCCCTTCCATCCATTATGGGGCGGCAGGTAGCCTAGTGGTTAGAGCATTGGACTAGTAACCAAAAGGTTGCAAGATCGAATCCCCGAGCTGACAAGATAAAAATCTGCCGTTCTGTTCCTGAACAAGGCAGTTAACCCACTGTTCCTAGGCCGTCATTGAAAATAAGAATTTGTTCTTAACTGACTTGCCTAGTAAAATTTAAAAAATGATGTCAGATCAATGATTACTTTAAAAAGTGAGGACGGAAGGATGCATTTGAACAGTATTGGAACAGGGCCCAGGGCTCGAACTGATGGAAAACTGAGCAGTAGGAGAAGAAAATGATGATCTGCAAAAAAAGTAAGGAGACAGGGAGGAATACAGTGAATACAGTAGGTGAGTTAGAGAAAGTGAAAAGGCAAGAGAGTTTTGAAAGAATTTGCACTTCATGAAAGATGGAGGCGGCGACACTTCTGATAAAAGTTTCATGAGTACAACTGACTTTGAGTGAATATTTCATAGTTCTACATCTGTTCCCGCACACTGAAAGCATGAAAGAGGTGACTGCCGTTGCCCTTGTTCCTTCTAGCTGTCACCAATATATTCATGAAGTGCTGTGCCTCAGTCTTCATCCGGAAGACAGCGTGATATAGAGTGATTCTATTCTAGACTCGAGACTTGATATTCTGGTCAAAATCCCACAAATGACTGAAACACTCAGACATGTCAAACTCAGTTCATAGGTCTTGTAAAACTAAAATGATAACTTGAGCTGATATTGGTCTTTAAAAAAAACAGTTTACAGTACAACACATACACAACGCATCACTAATCAAACCATTTAGATGAACTTGTTCCAAAAGATCTGCATACACCATAATGGAATAGATACAGTATATATACAAAAGTATGTGGACACCCCTTCAAATTAGTGGATTTGGCTATTTCAGCCACACCCGTTGTTGACAGGTGTATAAAATCGAGTACACCGCCATGCAATCTCCATAGACAAACATTGGCAGTAGAATGGCCTTACTGAAGAACACAGTGACTTTCAACGAGGCACCGTCATAGGATGCCACCTTTCCAACAAGTCAGTTTATAACATTTCTGCCCTGCTAGAGCTGCCCCGGTCAACTGTAAGTGCTGTTATTGGGAAGTGGAAACGTCTAGGAACAACAACGGCTCGGCCGCGAAGTGGTAGGCCATTCAAGCTCACAGAACTGGACTGCCGAGTGCTGAAGCGCGTAGTGCGTAAAAATCATCTGTCCTCGGTTGTAACACTCACTACCGAGTTCCAAACTGCCTCTGGAAGCAACATCAGCACAAGAACTGTTCATCGAGAGCTTCATGAAATGGATTTCCATGGCCGAGCAGCCGCACACATCACCATGCGCAATGCCAAGCGTCGGCTGGAGTGGTGTAAAGCTCGCCGCCACTGGACTCTGGAGCAGTGGAAACGCATTCTCTGGAGTGATGAATCCGGCTTCACCTTAGTTCCAGTGAAGGGAAATCTTAACGCCACAGCATACAATTACACTCCAGACAATTCTGTGCTTCCAACTTTGTGGCAACAGTTTGGGGAAGGCCCTTTCCTGTTTCATCATGACAATGCCCCTGTGCACAAAGCGAGGTCCATACAGAAATGGTTTGTCGAGATCGGTGTGGAAGAACTTGACCGGCCTGCACAGAGCCTTGACCTCAACCCCATCAAACACCTTTGGGATGAATTGGAACACCCACTGTGAGCCAGGCCTAATCACCCAACATAGGTGCCCGACCTCATTAATGCTCTTGTGTCTTTTGATGCAGAGGAATCCAATCTAAAGCAACGTTAAATATTGAGTAAAGTGTCTGGTATCATTTTGTTATACATGAGCACCCCTCCTCAAACCTCTCTGGCAGAGGTCCCGTCTGGAGAGAAGTGGAGCATTCTTCACAGCATGAATAATAAAACCTGATTGTTATTTCCAAATGTGTCTTTGCAAAATAAACAGCAGTGATGATTTAATCCACCCAACAATAAGGTACTGACTTACAGAAAAGCAAAGTGGTACAGATGGTGAATTATATGCTTGTACAACAAGCAAACAACCAATGCTACATCTTTTAATGGCTTACTGTTTGCGGCCCTAGTGATCTCACTAACCTCTGGGTGTTGAAATCTCAGGTCAACAAAATGACCCTTTCCTCCTGACCTACAGCAATGCTAGTGCCACAGGAGAGTCAATCAAATGTATTTATAAAGCCCTTTTTACATCAGCTTATGTCACAAAGTGCTGTACAGAAACCCAGCCTAAAACCCCAAACAGCAAGCAATGCAGGTGTAGAAGCACGGTGGCTAGGAAAAACTCCCTAGAAAGGCCAGAGCCTAGGAAGAAACCTAGAGAGGAACCAGGCTATGAGGGGTGGCCAGTCCTCTTCTGGCTGTGCCCGGGTGGAGATTATAACAGAACATGGCCAAGATGTTCAAATGTTCATAGATGACCAGCAGGGTCAAATAATAATAATCACAGTGGTTGTCGAGGGTGCAACAGGAGTAAGTTGTTGACACAGACATCCATGCTACAAAGGAGCAATTTCACTTTTCACTTTTGGGCATCCACTGCACTTTAACCTGGTTTCCTTAAAACCTGGCTTTCTGGTTAAGAAAAACTTGATTTCAAAATGGCTTGGCTATAGGGTGATCATTTTAGGTCATAAATTTAGATTTTCTACAAACAAGTGAGTTTAAGAGTGATAAAGGGGTATAAATCTAGGGTACTGATGATCGAATACAATACATAAGGGTGTTTTTGAAAGTAACTTATTAAAATATGGGCCGTGGCTCTTGAAAATGCTTGCTAAAAATTACTCCCCTCAAAATGACTTGCCTCATTGGCTGAAGCAGGGTCCCCATCTACCCCTTTAAAAAGTATTTGTAAGAGTGGGACTGAAACATGAAAAGGAAGCCTCCACTTCCTCTTATCTTTTAAAGGCCAGAATGAAAATGACGTCCCCCTGTTCTTTTTTTAACCCCCACCCCCCTCTTCCAGCCAATTTCAGTTGAAATATTAATGATGTCTTTTGTGGTGAACCGCCTTAAGAAATTTCTCCCAATATGTTGACGGGGGAACTGGCGGAATTGACTGTGTAATAAAGATACTCAGTCTCTTGAAGTGCAAGACGCCTCCCCAAAATACGTAGAAAAAGGTGAAGTCAAAGTAAAGTTGTTGGGGGGCAAGGAAAATGAGGGAGAGCACAGAATTTAGGATGTCATTGCTTCTAACAGATGGAACATAGGCACCTTCCCAAGCTAGAAGACCAGAGAGAGTCTACTTTGATGATGGACAGCAATAAACGCGATCTTACTACACTCAGGTACATCCAGCACTGGGTTTGAACTTACGTGCCGCTGTGTTTTCTTTGGTTCTATCTGTCGAGGCTTCTTCAAGCATTATCTTCCAAACCAAAACACCAGCTGGGGTCTCGTTTGCCATCTCTGTGATGATGAAAGGAAACAGCAATATGGGGTTGTTACTAACTGATCTCAGGTGGTGTCAGCAGGGTGGTGCTTTGAGACCATCCATCGGCCCGGAATAATCAACCCGTATTTTTTTATAACCTCACAATGTTAAGATTCCTCTGCGGATGAAAATGACAACTGATGATGACATAATTTTGGGGAAATATTGGGTTCGGGGTGGATTTCTGCTGCACATGAATGGCTTACTGTAAATGTTTCTAAGATGCCCTTACCACATGCTTTCTGAGACTACATGCTCCTTTGTCATACATGCATTGCTTTGGATTGTTCCCAATCATAATGTATCTCCGGACAATAGTAGACATGTCATAATACCCATAAAACCTTGCAGTAAATCACGGAAATGATTCCTATCCTTTTTCCCCCATTCATTTTTCACATCGTGAATTTGACAAATGCTTCAAATTAAGTGTGTTTGGTGTAGGCTTGCATTGGGGTTTTGATAGCCGTGTAATTCTCTCTCGGGCAAGGTGAGTTTTATCAACGTATTCGCCTCAATTTACTCTCAAAAATGTGAAATGCTAATTAACAACTAATTAACAACAGAGAAGACCTCAGCAGACTACAAAGTCTGACAGGAAGCTCCTGCACGTCATCTCTAGCGGACACTGTTAGCTACCATTCACCAGTCTGATTAGAGACCTGGGCCCAATCCATGATGAATCCATGTGCTGTACCTCTTCTGTCCCCTTTCTGTCTTAGCTAGCCACTGACTACACTTTAGCTAGCTGGTTAGCAGAGCAGTGGATCAAAAAAAACATTTTGTACAGCATGTCGACTTTGATGTCTATTTCAGACCTCATGCCATTTTTTCAAGGATGAACATTAGAGTATTAAAAGGGGAGAAGACCACTATAAGTCTGGTCATGACCTGCCAAGAGGAAGGATGTTGAGAGCCACATGCTTTTCAATGCATGACTTTGAACACCTTGAAATGCATTAGTTGTAAGAAATGTGCTATATAAATACAGTTTGATTTGATTGATGACATTACAGCTGTAGAATATTTAATAAACTGTCATTTTCACATTAGGACAAGTGCAGTTTCTCCATAAACTGTTAATTGATAACTTGGGATTTTATCACTTGACATATCAATCATATAGTGGGAAGGATCCTATAAATCAAGACAGTGTGAATGCATGTTCCAGTCTGAATAAATAAATACTGTGCCTTTGAAGATTTGTCTCTGGTCATGAAACTACAATACAGACTGGATGTCGAAACAAAGTCAATTCTGAATGTCAATAGATTTTCCCGATTCATTCTCATCCTTGACACCATTCTAGAACTGAGTTATCACTCATCGAAGTCTGGTATCCGGGGTAATCTGGTTAACGATTATATCATTGATTAAGTGTCTCTTTCCTTGTAGAATGTTGACAGCTGTTTAGAACACATTATATTGCTAAGATGCTCAAACGGAACTTAATCGCTACACTCACCGACACAGGATACAGTTTATCCCTCATGCTGGCCCTGACCAAACCGGTAAGTTGCCCCTCACTATAGCTGCACTTCTCCACATACAGTAGGTGACCAGGGGATTCTCTCTGCCACAGACAAATGCCTCCGTGGAGCTCATCAGTGTAGCCATGCAGCCTATTTTGGCGGTTCACAATATCGTCCGTACTGATGTGGAATGCGAGTGGAGGAAGCCAGCCGTGCTCAACCAGGTGCAGTCAGTGGAGGACCTGTACCCGGCCGAAGACTACAACCCTCTGTCCCGAGAGCCCACAGAGGAGGATCTTCAATGGCTAAGGAACCATCTCCGGGACAGGTTCAGTGGAATGGCAGGATCGCCTTGAACCTGAGCCAGAACAACAACTACCCTCCCTGTCATCCCTGTCTGTACCAGACATTGTTAAAAAACAAGGGCACCTGAGACATGCAAGCATCCTGACTGGCATGGCTCTGTTGGTGGAGCAGCAGGAGGCTATACGGTAGGCAACAGTTGGACAGTGCACCAACCTCAACTGGCACACCATGTAGAGAGGGAGGTTGACGGACAGCAATTTTGGAGTAGTGGTTAGGGCCAAGCGTTACTCCGTCACTGCTAAAAAGGGTCCTCAGATCATGGTCGTTGGATGCGGTGTTGTCTGTAAAGTGGGGCACAGGTAACAAAGAGGAGGGCATCAAGGCATTCAAAATGGCTAGAGGGATGGTTGTGCAGGAGTCAGGGCTTTGTGTCCCGGGGTCTGGGATCCTGGGTGCCTCACCGGGTGGTTTGGTGGGCAACACAGGGTCTTGAAGACCATCCTTACTGGCATTAGGTCCAAGGTCAACACCAAATCACTGGAAGGGACACCTACTTCTTTACTGTGTGGACCACCAAAGCCATCACCATCCCCATCCAGCATGACGACCTCAGGCAGACTCGTATTGCTACTCCTGCCAGTACCTGCTTTCAGAGAAGCCAATGGTCCAAAAATATTCCACGTATTTCACACGAACACGCTAGGCTCCCAGAATAGATTATATTGCATACGTTTTGCTCAAATCTGGGATGTTTTGCTCATCTGTGATGTTAAAATTGTGTCTTACCCTTGTGTCTTAATTGCTGAATGGCCCAATCATCCCTGCCTGTACGTGTCATTGTTGAAAAACAAGTGAAAAATGATCACATTTTATTTATTTTATTTGTCACATCCACCTAATACAACAAGTAAATGCTTACTTACAAGTCATTAAAGCCCTTTTTTAAGTAAGAAAATATTTGCTAAAAAAATGTATTTAAATAATAACAACATTTAAAAAGTTACACAATAAAATACCAATTATGAGGGCGATATACAAAGGGTACCGGTACCGAACCACCGTGCTGGGTTACAGGTTAGTCGAGGTAATTGAGGTAATATGTACATGTAGGTAGGTTAAAGTGATTATGCATAGATAATAAACAGCAAGTAGAAGCAACGTAAAAAAAGGTGGTCAATGCAAATAGTCCAGGTTGCGCTGGGATTAACTGTTTTGGAGTCTTATGGCTTGGGGGTAAAAGCTGTTAAGGACCCTTTTGGACCTAGACTTGGCACTCCGGTACCACTTGCCGTGCTGTAGCAGAGAGAACAGTCTATGACCTGTGTGGCTGGAGTCTTTGAATATTTCCTTTGACACTGCCTGATATAGAGGTCCTGGATGGCAGGAAGTTTGGTCCCAGTGATGTACTGGGATGTACGCATTACCCTCCGTTGCGCCTTAAGGTCAGATGCCGAGCAGTGGCCATACCAAGCGGTGATGCAACCAGTCAGGATGCTCTCAATGGTGCAGCTGTAGAATGTTTTGAGGAACTGAGGATCCATGCCAAATCTGTTCAGTCTCCTGAAGTGGAATAGGTGTTGCCGTGCCCTCTTCATGACTGTCTTGGTGTGTTTCGACCATGATAGTTTGTTAGTGATGTGGACACCAAGGAACTTGAAGCTCTTGACCCGCTCCACTTCAGCCTCGTCAATGTGAATGGGGGCGTGACAGCCTTCCTTTTCAAATAGTCCACAATCAGCTCTTTTTTCATGCTCACATTCAAAACTTCTTAAGGGTCGGAGTCCCGCTAGCGGGACAACTTCCTGTGAAACTGGAGGGCGCGCAATACAAATAAAGAATCATAAATATTATGGATTTGAAACATTTAGGTACATATAAGTGTCTTATATCGGCTGAAAGCTTAAATTCTTGTTAATCTAACTGCATGGTCCGACTTACAGTAGCTATTACAGCGAAAACATGCCATGCGATTGTTTGAGGATGGCGCCCCATATCAAAATATTTTTCCCCCAGCACAGGTTTCATAAATTCACAAATAACGATTAAATATTCACTTATTTTTTTAATATTCCTCTGATTTGTCATCCAAAGGGTCCCAGCTATAACATGTAGTGTCGTTTTGTTAGATAAAATCCTTCTTTATATCTAAAAAAGTCAGTTTAGTTGGCCATCGATTTGAGTAATCCACTCGTTCAACTTGCAGAGAAAGGAACCCGAAAATATACCCCTAAACTTTGTTTCAACAAGTCAAAATACGTTTCTATTTACTCCTCAGATACCCTAAAATGTAATCAAGCTATAATGTTTATTTCGGAAAGAAGTATGTTCAATAGGAAACCGATTTTAGCGGGTGCGTAATGTCTTCATGGCGCGGGCAATCACGAATTTCCAAGACCGAGTCCTTCTACTAAAACTGTTATTTCTTATTTGTATTTGAAGTTACAAGCCTGAAACCTTGAACATAGACCGCTGACACCCTGTGGAAACAATAGGAATTGCATCCAGGGAGATCATTTTCAATATGAACTTTCTCTTGCATTTCTAAAAGGTTGGTCTCTCTCAAAAAAAGTCTGGTTGGTTTTTCTTTGGAAATCCTCCTAACATATCTATTGTGTTATATTCTCCTACATTATTTTAACATTTCTACAAACGTCAAAGTGTTTTCTTTCCAATGGTGCCAATTATATGCATATCCTGGCTTCAGGGCCTGAGCTACAGGCAGTTTACTTTGGGCACATCATTCAGGCAGGAAGTGGAGAAAAAAGTGGCCTAGCGCCTTAAGGTCAGAGGCCGAGCAGTGGCCATACCAAGCGGTGATGCAACCAGTCAGGATGCTTTTAATGGTGCAGCTGTAGAACATTTTGAGGAACTGAGGATCCATGCCAAATTTTTTCAGTCTCCTGAAGTGGAATAGGTGTTGTTGTGCCCTCTTCATGACTGTCTTGGTGTGTTTGGACCATGATAGTTTGTTAGTGATGTGGACACCAAGGAACTTGAAGCTCTCGACTCGCTCCACTTCAGCCTCGTCGATGTGAATCGGGGCCTGCTCAGCCTTCCTTTTCCTGTAGTCCACAATCAGCTCTTTTTGTCTTGCTCACATTAAGGGAGAGGTTGTTGTCGTAGCACCACACTGCCAGGTCTCTGACCTCCTCCATATAGGCTGTCTTATTGTTGTAGGTGATCATTCCTACCACCGTTGTGTCGTCTGCAAACTTAATGATAGTGTTGGAGTCATGGGTGAACAGGGAGTACAGGAGGGGACTAAGCATGCACCCCTCTGGGGCCCCCGTGTTGAGGATCAGCATGGCAGTTGTGTTGTTGCCTACCCTTACCACCTGGGGGCTGCCTGTCAGGAAGTCTAGAATCCAGTTGCAGTGGGAGGTGTTTAGTCCCAGGGTCCTTAGCTTAGTGATGAGCTTTGAGAGCATGATGGTGTTGAACGCTGAGCTGTAGTCAATGAACAGCATTCTCACGTAGGTGTTCCTTTTGTCCAGATGGGAAAGTGCAGTGTGGAGTGCAATAGAGATGGCATCATCTGTGGATCTGTTGGGGCGGTATGCAAATTGTGGTGGGTCTACGATTTCTGAGATGACGGTGTTGATGTGAGCCATGACCAGCCTTTCAAAGCACTTCATGGCTACAGACGTGAACGCAACAGGATGGAACTCATTTAGGCAGGTTACCTTGGCATTCTTGAGCACAGGGGCTATTGTAGTCTGCTTGAAACATGTACAGTAGTCGGAAGTTTACATACACTTAGGTTGGAGTCATTAAAACTCGTTTTTCAACCACTCCACAAATGTCTTGTTAACAAACTATAGTTTTGGCAAGTCGGTTAGGACATCTACTTTGTGCATGACACAAGTAATTTTTCCAACAATTGTTTACAGACAGATTATTTCACTTATAATTCACTGTATCACAATTCCAGTGGGTCAGAAGTTTACATACACTAAGTTGACTGTGCCTTTAAACAGCTTGGAAAATTCCAGAAAATTATGTCATGGCTTTAGAAGCTTCTGATAAGCTAATTGACATAATTTGAGTCAATTGGAGGTGTACCTGTGGATGTATTTCAAGGCCTCCCTTCAAACTCAGTGCCTCTTTGCTTGACATCATGGGAAAATCTAAACAAATCAGCCAAGACCTCCACAAGTCTGGTTCCTCCTTAGGAGCAATTTCCTAATGCCTGAAAGTACCATGTTCATCTGTACAAACAATAGTACGCAAGTATAAACACCAAGGGACCATGCAGCCATCATACCGCTCAGGAAGGAGACGCGTTCTGTCTCCTAGAGATGAACGTACTTTGGTGCGAAAAGTGCAAATCAATCCCAGAACAACAGCAAAGGACCTTGTGAAGATGCTGGAGGAAACAGGTACAAAAGTATCTATATCCACAGTAAAACGAGTCCTATGTCGACATAACCTGAAAGGCCGCTCAACAAGGAAGAAACCACTGCTCCAAAACCGCCATATAAAAGCCAGACTACGGTTTGCAACTGTACATGGGGACAAAGATCGTACTTTTTGGAGAAATGTCCTCTGGTCTGTTGAAACAAAAAATAAAACTGTTTGGCCATAATGACCACCGTTATGTTTGGACGAAAAAGGTGGAGGCTTGCAAGCCAAAGAACACCATTCCAACCGTGGAGGTGGCAGCATCATGTTGTGGGGGTGCTTTGCTGCAGGAGGGACTGGTGCACTTCACAAAATAGATGGCATCATGAGGGAGGAAAATTATGTGGATATAATGAAGCAACGTCTCAAGACATCAGTCAGGAAGTTAAAGCTTGGTCACAAATGGGTCTTCCAAATGGACAATGACCCCAAGCATACTTCCAAAGTTGTGGCAAAATGGCTTAAGGACAACAAAGTCAAGCTATTGGAGTGGCCATCACAAAGCCCTGACCTCAGTCCTATAGAACATTTGTGGGCAGAACTGAAAAAGTGAGTGAGTAAGGAGGCGTACAAACCCGACTCAGTTACACCAGCTCTGTCAGGAGGAATGGACCAAAATTCACCCAACTTATTGTGGGAAGCTTATGGAAGGCTACCCGAAACGTTTGACCCAAATTAAACAATTTAAAGGCAATGCTACCAAATACTAATTGAGTGTATGTTAACTTCTGACCCACTGGGAATGTGATGAAAGAAATAAAAGCAACAAAAAAAGAATAATTCTCTCTACTACTATTCTGACATTTCACATTCTTAAAATAAAGTGGTGATCCTAACTGACCTAAGATAGGGAATTTTTACTAGATTAAATGTCAGGAATTGTAAAAAACTGAGTTTAAATGTATTTGGCTAAGGTGTATGTAAACTTCCAACTTCAACTGTAAGTATTACAGACTCGGTCAGGGAGAGGTTGAAAATGTCAGTGAAGACACTTGCAGTTGGTCAGCGTGTGAATCAGGCCTTCAATCAGGCCTTCAATAAGATACCAATAAGAAGAAAAGAATTGCATCGGCCAAGAAACAAGAGCAATGGACATTAGACCAGTGGAAATCTGTCCTTTGGTCTGATGAATCCAAATATGAGATTTTTTATTCCAACCGCCGTGTCTTTGTAAGACGCAGAGTAGGTGAATGGATGATCTCCGCATGTGTGGTTCCAACCGTGAAGCATGGAGGAGGAGGTGTGATGGTTTGGGGGTGCTTTACTAGTGACATTGTCAGTGATTTATTTAGAAATCAAGGCACACTTAACCATTATGGCTACCACAGCATTCTGCAGCGATACAACATCCCATCTGTTTTGCGCTTAGTGGGACTATCATTTGTTTTTCAACAGGACAATGACTCAACACACCCCCAAACTGTGTAAGGACTATTTGACCAAGAAGGAGAGTAATGGAGTGCTGCATCAGATGACCTGGCCTCCACAATCACCCAATTGAGATGGTTTGGGATGAGTTGGTGTCACGCCCTGACCATAGAGACTTTTTTTATTCTCTATGTTGGTTAGGTCGGGGTGTGACTAGGGTGGGTTATCTAGGTGATTATATACAGTGGGGAGAACAAGTATTTGATACACTGCCGATTTTGCAGGTTTTCCTACTTACAAAGCATGTAGAGGTCTGTAATTTTTATCATAGGTACACTTCAACTGTGAGAGACGGAATCTAAAACAAAAATCCAGAAAATCACATTGTATGATTTTTAAATAATTAATTTGCATTTTATTGCATGACATAATTCTGGGCTGGTTCCTCACCGTTCTCATGATCATTGCAACTCCACGAGGTGAGATCTTGCATGGAGCCCCAGGCTGAGGGAGATTGACAGTTCTTTTGTGTTTCTTCCATTTGCGAATAATCACAGAAACTGTTGTCACCTTCTCACCAAGCTGCTTGGCGATGGTCTTGTAGCCCATTCCAGCCTTGTGTAGGTCTACAATCTTGTCCCTGACATCCTTGGAGAGCTCTTTGGTCTTGGCCATGGTGGAGAGTTTGGAATTTGATTGATTGATTGCTTCTGTGGACAGGTATATTTTATACAGGTAAGAAACTGAGATTAGGAGCACTCCCTTTAAGAGTGTGCTCCTAATCTCCGTTCGTTACCTGTATGAAAGACACCTGGGAGCCAGAAATCTTTTTTGATTGAGAAGGGGTCAAATACTTATTTCCCTCATTAAAATGCAAATCAATTTATAACATTTTTGACATGCATTTTTCTGGATATTTTTGTTGTTATTCTGTCTCTCACTGTTCAAATAAACCTACCATTAAAATTATAGACTGATAATTTCTTTGTCAGTGGGCAAACGTACAAAATCAGCAGGGGATCAAATACTTTTTTCCCTCACTGTATTTGATCACCTACCAACCAGTAAGAATTCCGGCTCTCACAGACCTGTTAGTTTTTCTTTAAGAAGCCCTCCTGTTCTCCACTCATTACCTGTATTAACTGCACCTGTTTGAACTCGTTACCTGTATAAAAGACACCTGTCCACACATTCAATCAAACAGATTCCAACCTCTCCACAATGGCCAAGACCAGAGAGCTGTGTAAGGACATCAGGGATAAAATTGTAGACCTGCACAAGGCTGGGATGGGCTACAGGACAATAGGCAAGCAGCTTGGTGAGAAGGAAACAACTGTTGGCGCAATTATTAGAAAATGGAAGAAGTTCAAGATGACGGTCAATCACCCTCGGTCTGGGGCTCCATGCAAGATTTCACCTCGTGGGGCATCAATGATCATGAGGAAGGTGAGGGATCAGCCCAGAATTACACGGCAGGACCTGGTCAATGACCTGAAGAGAGCTGGGACCACAGTCTCAAAGAAAACCATTAGTAACACACTACGCCGTCATGGATTAAAATCCTGCAGCGCACGCAAGGTCCCCCTGCTTAAGCCAGTGCATGTCCAGGCCTGTCTGAAGTTTGCCAATGACCATCTGGATGATCCAGAGGAGGAATGGGAGAAGGTCATGTGGTCTGATGAGACAAAAATAGAGCTTTTTGGTCTAACTCCACTCACCGTGTTTGGAGGAAGAAGAAGTATGAGTACAACCCCAAGAACACCATCCCAACCGTGAAGCATGGAGGTGGAAACATCATTCTTTGGGGATGCTTTTCTTTGGGGATGCTTTTCTGCAAAGGGGACAGGACGACTCCACCGTATTGAGGGGAGGATGGATTTACAGAGATGCAATTACAGAGATCATACGTTTCCTGTAGTTCTTGACTAGGTTTGCACACACTGCAGCAGGGATTTTGGCCCACTCCTCCCTACAGATCTTCTCCAGATCCTTCAGGTTTCGGGGTTGTCGCTGGGCAATACGGACGTTCAGCTCCCTCCAAAGATTTTCTATTGGGTTCAGGTCTGGAGACTGGCTAGGCCACTCCAGGACCTTGAGATGCTTCTTACGGAGCCACTCCTTAGTTGCCATGGCTGTGTGCTTCGTGTCGTTGTCATGCTGGAAGACCCAGCCACGACCCATCTTCAATGCTCTTACTGAGGGAAGGAGGTTGTTGGCCAAGATCTCGCGATACATGGCCAACAACCTCCTTCCCTCAGTAAGAGCATTGAAGATGGGTCGTGGCTGGGTCTTCCAGCATGACAACGACACGAAGCACACAGCCATGGCAACTAAGGAGTGGCTCCGTAAGAAGCATCTCAAGGTCCTGGAGTGGCCTAGCCAGTCTCCAGACCTGAACCCAATAGAAAATCTTTGGAGGGAGCTGAACGTCCGTATTGCCCAGCGACAGCCCCAAAACCTGAAGGATCTGGAGAAGATCTGTAGGGAGGAGTGGGCCAAAATCCCTGCTGCAGTGTGTGCAAACCTAGTCAAGAACTACAGGAAACGTATGATCTCTGTAATTGCAAACAAAGGTTTCTGTACCAAATATTAAGTTCTGCTTTTCTGATGTATCAAATACTTATGTCATGCAATAAAATGCAAATTAATTACTTAAAAATCATACAATGTTAGATTCCGTCTCTCATAGTTGAAGTGTACCTATGATAAAAATTACAGACCTCTACATGCTTTGTAAGTAGGAAAACCTGCAAAATCGGCAGTGTATCAAATACTTGTTCTCCCCACTGTATATCTATGTTGGCCTGGTATGGTTCCCAATCAGAGGCAGCTGTTTATCGTTGTCTCTGATTGGGGATCATATTTAGGGAGCCATTTCCCCATTGTGTTTTGTGGGATCTTGACTATGGATAGTTGCCTGTTAGCACTATTGTTAGCTTCACTTTTCGTTTTGAGATTTATTGTTTTGGTTTTGCTGTGAGTTTCACTTAGAAATAAAAAGATGTGGAACCCAGATCACGCTGCGCTTTGGTCCAGTTATTCTAATGTTCGTGACAGTTGGACCGTAGAGTGAAGGAAAAGCAGCCAAAAAGTGCTCAGCATATGTGGGAACTCCTTCAAGACTGTTGGAAAAGCATTCCAGATTAAGCTAGCTGCAAGAATGCCAAGAGTGTGCAAAGCTGTCATCAAGGCAAAGGGTGGCTAGTTTGAAGAATATTAAACATAAAATATATTTTGATTTGTTTAACACTTTTTTGGTTACTACATGATTCCATATGTGTTATTTCATAATTATAATGTCTTCACTATTATTCTGCACTGTAGAAAATAGTACAAAATAAAGAACTCTTGAATGAGTAGGTGTGTCCAAACTTTTAACTGGTACTGCATATACAGTGGGGAGAACAAGTATTTGATACACTGACAATTTTGCAGGTTTTCCTACTTACAAAGCATGTAGAGGTCTGTAATTTTTATCATAGGTACACTTCAACTGTGAGAGAAGGAATCTAAAACAAAAATCCAGAAAATCACATTGTATGATTTTTAAGTAATTAATTTGCATTTTATTGCATGACATAAGTATTTGATACATCAGAAAAGCAGAACTGAATATTTGGTACAGAAACCTTAGTTTGCAATTACAGAGATCATACGTTTCCTGTAGTTCTTGACCAGGTTTGCACACACTGCAGCAGGGATTTTGGCCCACTCCTCCATACAGACCATCTCCAGATCCTTCAGGTTTCGGGGCTGTCGCTGGGCAATACGGACTTTCGGCTCCCTCCAAAGATTTTCTATTGGGTTCAGGTCTGGAGACTGGCTAGGCCACTCCAGGACCTTGAGATGCTTCTTACGGAGCCACTCCTTAGTTGCCCTGGCTGTGTGTTTCGGGTCGTTGTCATGCTGGAAGACCCAGCCACGACCCATCTTCAATGCTCTTACTGAGGGAAGGAGGTTGTTGGTCAAGATCTCGCGATACATGGCCCCATCCATCCTCCCGTCAATACGGTGCAGTCGTCCTGTCCCCTTTGCAGAAAAGCATCCCCAAAGAATGATGTTTCCACCTCCATGCTTCACGGTTGGGATGGTGTTCTTGGGGTTGTACTCATCCTTCTATTCCTCCAAACACGGCGAGTGGAGTTTAGAGCAAAAAGCTCTATTTTTGTCTCATCAGACCACATGACCTTCTCCCATTCCTCCTCTGGATCATCCAGATGGTCATTGGCAAACTTCAGACGGGCCTGGACATGCGCTGGCTTGAGCAGGGGGACCTTGCGTGCGCTGCAGGATTTTAATCCATGACTGCGTAGTGTGTTACTAATGGTTTTCTTTGAGACTGTGGTCCCAGCTCTCTTCAGGTCATTGACCAGGTCCTGCCGTGTAGTTCTGGGCTGATCCCTCACATTCCTCATGATCATTGATGCCCCACGAGGTGAGATCTTGCATGGAGCCCCAGACCGAGGGTGATTGACCGTCATCTTGAACTTCTTCCATTTTCTAATAATTGCGCCAACAGTTGTTTCCTTCTCACCAAGCTGCTTGCCTATTGTCCTGTAGCCCATCCCAGCCTTGTGCAGGTCTACAATTTTATCCCTGATGTCCTTACACAGCTCTCTGGTCTTGGCCATTGTGGAGAGGTTGGAATCTGTTTGATTGTGTGTGGACAGGTGTCTTTTATACAGGTAACGAGTTCAAACAGGTGCAGTTAATACAGGTAATGAGTGGAGAACAGGAGGGCTTCTTAAAGAAAAACTAACAGGTCTGTGAGAGCCGGAATTCTTACTGGTTGGTAGGTGATCAAATACTTATGTCATGCAATAAAATGCAAATTAATTATTTAAAAATCATACAATGTGATTTTCTGGATTTTTGTTTTAGATTCCGTCTCTCACAGTTGAAGTGTACCTATGATAAAAATTACAGACCTCTACATGCTTTGTAAGTAGGAAAACCTGCAAAATCGGCAGTGTATCAAATACTTGTTCTCCCCACTGTATATAATATACAGTACCATGCCATTGTGAGGTAGATGTAGTGTGTGCTTGCATGTGTTGTAATATTATTTGCTCTGCTCTAGCCTAGCTAACCCGGCTGGACTTGGCTAGCTTGCTAGGGAGCCTACTTCCAAACACAAATGAGAGAATACCTGTCTCTGACCATTTTACTTGCCCTAACAGAGCTGATTATGTTTACTGACACGTCATAACAACCAAGTTTAGGAATTTACAAATGCACCCATAGTCTGTCTAGAGTAGACAGACAGGTTGCCTCCCACAATGTACCAATGCTGAGTTTCTGAGGCTAGCTTGTATAGGTAACATGCTGCACGTTGCCATAGGTTCGTTCCATTTGATTTAAATCACTTTTTGGCTGCACCCCTTTTAATTTGAACAAAACTTTCTTTATTTTCCCTTGGTAAAAGTGGTCAGACTGTTAGAAAGTGAATTTTTGGACCTGAATGCCAAAACCCTCAGCTTTTAAATTATATCAAACTGAAACATTAATCTTTTCCAGGGATGAAGACACAGATCTTTCTTTTGGTGTTTTTCAGAGTCAGTAGAAAGGCCTCGTTAGTGTCCTAAGTTTTCATAACTGTGACCTTAATTGCCTACCGTCTGTAAGCTGTTAGTGTCTTAACGACCGTTCCACAGGTGCATGTTCATTAATTGTTTATGGTTCATTGAACAAGCATGGGAAACAGTGTTTATACCCTTTACAATGAAGATCTGTGTAGTTATTTGGATTTTTAAGAATTATCTTTGAAAGACAGGGTCCTGAAAAAGGGACGTTTCTTTTTTTGCAGAGTTTATTACCTCAATTACCTATTTTTCTTAAAACTGCATTGTTGGTTAAGAGTTTGTAAGTAACCATTTCACGGTAAGGTTGTATTCAGCGCATGTGACAAATAACATTTGATTTGATGTTATACTCAGATGCATGAGTTTATGGGAGTTTTGCTCTGTGTGTGAGACGATTTGCCTCTGTCCTTAAGTTGAGGGAAATTTGCTTTTGGACAATTTATTATTTGAAACAAGTTAAGTATTTTTGTCAACAGTTTTTTCCATAACTTTTCATAATTTGTATAAATAACCTCAGGATAGTCTTTATCATCACCTGCTGCACTGAAAATGTTGCACCTAGATCATCTGACGCGGTCTGAACTGTTGCTGCTCCACACCAATAGGCTGCCGGGCACAGGGAAGACAGCTGGAGATTGGCGGTCATTTTATGTTTAGCGCAAAATGCATTTAGAAATCGATGTTCCGAAGAAAAAAAACAGCCCATGCTGAAAAGCAGTATTAACCGGTTTAGTGGATCCAATCACACTAATGCTGAGGGGGAACTAAGGAAAGAGATAAGATTAAGATGTAACAGCTGAGGTAAGTAAACAGGAGTGGATGTTTTGCTGTGGTATGAAGTGAGTGGGCCAGAGGAGGGACATAATATGAAAGGTGGGTGGTGGAAAAAAGAACAGTGCTTCAAAATGAAGAAAAACATGAGATAAAAAATATGAAAGGTTGTGGCAAGTGGTGTTTCATCAGTCTATTCTTTTTCACTTTCAGGTGTCACAGGCTCAACTGGCAAGGTACAGCAATACACCAATGTGAGGGGACATGGACAGGAATTGGTTGTTACATCCCATCCTCAAACACATTTCAAATGTGTTCTCGCTCTCCGTTTGTGTCATAGCACTGTGCTCACAGCACCGTCACGCTTTTCTTACTTTATGTAACAGTGTTGGTGATCAGGTGTCTTTTCTCTGCGATGGCGATGAGCCCAGGAGCACTGGCCTGTGACTGGTTCAGCTCTACCACGGACACAGGAGACATGGGGTGAGTGATGATGACAGAGAATATGGTGCTGCATGCGGCCAGCAAACACAGCAGGCAGACAGTTTTCTCCCTTATCCTTATCCACGCACCAGGCATTACTGACCATGTCAGCCATCGCTGTTGAAACAATCCCCTTTTTCTTCTACCCGTGACTGGGATTATTTTTGTGTGATATTTCCTTGTCTAAAGGAGAGTGCTTTCCTTGTCGGCAGCAGCAGGAGTGTGCTGCTTCACTGCTGCAGAATATAATACAGTACAGATACAATCTATGTGATTCCATTATGAAACATTTTGGAACAGCTACAGTATGGCTTTCTCTTTCAAATAAAACTTGCTGTGTTGCAATGAGCCTTCCCAATTACAATTACGGTAAATCCTATGCTGTTTTGCTGTGTCATGGTAAGCACATTCTAAGATGGCCAAGATTGAACAGATGCCCTCAGAGAACTCTGATGCTGTCACAGAAACATTCTGACAAGTGATAGCCCATGAACCCTGGCGTCCTGGCCTCATTTATGGAGGAAGGAACTTGGAGTGTTCTGCAGTGCCATGGCATGATCTGAAAGAATGATCACGCCTTGCAGGGGGTGGGATGGTGGCAAAGGTGCTGTTTTGCAAATGTCCAGAATTCACACGTCTGGTGATGAGGCCAGGCTTGAGGAAACACAGAGCAGGAAACTAAACAGGACAGAGGATGCTGGGTAAAGAATGGGTGGAAGTGACATGAGAGTTTGACGGCGGCCTCCTACTGGGGCACGCCAAAGGGTAAAGAAAGAAACTCATCATCAAAAGAAAACATACGGAGATTGGGGGCATGCCAAGACGCTCAAAACAAGAAGTGAGGAAGCAGGCGAAATGTCCATTTTTAGATGTTTGTTGTAATGGAGAATGACCCCTGTAACTGAACCCTGTGTTTTCATGTAGGCTATCAGCTATGTGAGGTTCAGATCAAGGTTCAGAGACAATATGCTAAGAGAATGTTCACTGGAATCATGATGTCCGTAAACACTGAATATATACTTACGAATGTAATTGTTCTAATCACTCACGGAAGGAGTTACAGTCTCCAGAAGGAACTTTCTCAAAATAATCTGAAAACGAATACACCAAGAATCTTGTCAAACCTCAAGATCTGTGGCCTTGGGTGCATTTTTTCCGAGTCACAGCTGATGTTCCTCAACTGCATGCTCTGTTCCTCAAGTTCTTTCCTCAAGTTCTTTAGTGCTTTCGATTTTCCATTGAGCATTCAAAGTCTGTCACTCAAGAGCTTAGTCATTTAACTTAATGAACACATCGCCTGCCTCACTCTCTCTCTCCAGGGACCTATCATCACTATCGCCTTCCACGAAGCAGCAAAGTTTGCCAGCAAAGTCTCTTAAAGCTTCCTTTCATATGTAAACACTGAGGGAGTGTAAATAGCATCTTCGCGTCCCTCTCTAACTGAACCTCCCTCCCGACTCCTTCCTGTTGACACCTGTTCTCGCTTTGTTGGTGGGGATCTTGAGGCGGAATGATTACGCTCCTAATCAAACAGACGGCATACTGTGAGTAATCTGGTGTCAGATTCATGACACTCTGCATGGAAGTGAAATCAAAGCCTTCTTTTTAGCTCCCCCTACACGCTCCCTCTTCGGTTCCCAAACAAACATCTCAGTGATCAATGAAGATGGAGTGCATCGTCTGGGAAGGAGGGAAAGGAGGAGTGGAGAACAGGCTGTTGAAAGCCCAAAATGAGTCTGTGACTGGTACCGCTGTCATGTTTGAAAGGATGGGGAAAAATAGGAATGATGGGGAAGGAGGAGAAGGATGCTGATGGTGGAGCCAACTCCCCCTTGTCTCGAAAGAACACAAGCTCCTCTGGTGAGGCGGTGGCTGACGAGTCATTTCCACGGCCCTGAGAAACCTAATGTGTGTCACAGAGAGAGGAAGTGTGGGGGAGAAAAGAAAGGACACGTGGAGATGTGAAGCCAAACACCTGAAGCAGTCAGTGCCTCAATGCAGGGTCACAACAGTTATGTGGAGCTGGAACCTTGAACGTTTAGTCAGATGACAATCAAACTGCAAACTTCAAATTTGATCGTCTGATTCAAACTCACACATTTAATATCTAATTCATTCTGACTCTGATCAGCTTGTCCAAACAATTTATAGGCAATGCACAAAGCTATCACTTGTCTTGGCTATTTGTTGACATTATTTTGGAATGAACTTACTCAATCGAGCCATTGCATGGATCAGTAATTAGTGATTAATTGCATGAATGAGTTGTAGCCCTCAGGCTTACAAATGGGTCTGCTTCAGTATGACTCAGTAATAAACTATAAGTCCATGAGGCTTAACGTTGAATGCCATGTTCTCTCCCGAAGTAATGGGCTAGCTTGTGAAAAGGACAGCACTCCACCCCACTCCTCCATCGTATTCTCAATTAATTACGACCATTAAAAATTCCTTTTGTTGTTGTTTTTTAGATAAAGATGTGGCAATTAGGGGAAATATCAGGCTAAAGAGCTCAGAGATCTTTATTTGTCTCCCTCATCCCCTAAAAATATTCTTAGGCATGGGTAAACATGCAGACTTAATGTTTAAGCTCTTCCATAAATGCTTTTGTATCCTTGCATTGTTTGTTTAGTTAAATCGTATTCTCTACGCTCACAGGAGGACTGCTGGCCTCTTTCCAGTCACCTGCAGGTGTGTTTGCATGAGTCATAGTAAGTGTTGTTTCGCGTGGAGATGCAGCACTGGTTGCTGAAGTTAAAGTAGGCTTGCCGGCAGCCTTTTCTAAAATGATAAGGACTTTGCTGTTTGTTGGCCTGGATGGACCGGCAAGCCATATCGAATTGGGAAGAAGGAGTGGGAAATGGGCTGTTTAGCCTTAACAGCTGTTTTCAGCTAAGAGCTACCAGCACACACACACGCACACACGCACACGCACACGCACACACACACACACACACACACACACACACACACACACACACACACACACACACACACACACACACACACACACACACACACACCTCGTCTGTCTCCCCCTTTTCCTCACGCTCAGGCTGTAGCCTTTGTGGTGTGAAATGGCATTTACCAGGATGTAGATGACATTTACACACAGGCTAGTTTGAGCTTCTCCACACTTTTTTACAAAATCCCTTTCTGTGTGTGTAGGCAGGCAGAGGAGCATGTCAGTAATGCCTCGTCTGTCAGAGCTGCCTCATGGGGAACCATGCCTACGATTAATGGGGATTTTATTTTGCGCCATATTCCTCTAGGGTGATGAAGATGCAGCTCTTCGAACGTTACCAGAATGTTTGCAAAGGGCTGCAAAATAATGTCATTGTGTAGTTGTGTATACTATGGCTTCCTTGCCACCTCTTTGATCAGTCGTATAGAGAGAACTGATGCGACATTTGCAAACATATTTTGAACCAAACTGACAAGTGTATAGGATGGTACACTCGACTGTTTCCTCTAGTGTGTCCTAAAGTAATCATTACCAAAGTGACAAAATATGTTGTTGAAAAATTGCTAGATCAAAACTATTTGAGAATGTTAAGGAAACATCCAGCAATGTGGGGCCCCACTGGGCACACACTGTTTGAGTCGACGTCGTCCCCACGTAATTTCAGTGAAATTACATTAAACCAACGTTGAATAGATATTGAATTGATGCCTGTGCCAAGTGGGGCTAGACTGGTTCAGATTCCGTGTTTATTTACTCAGCCCAACAGCAGTAGTTTGACAGAGCAGAGCTAATTAAAATAGAACCACTGCATCATAATGTTACTCCAGTCACTCACGACTGTTGTGGCTGGCAGGAAGTGTTGTTGAGAGGGTTTGCATAAAGAAGGAGGTGCTGAGAGGAGTGTCAGTATAACTGAGATTCTTTTGGGGAGCGTAACGTGTGTACTTTACTGATCACAGGGCGATTCATCTGCCATACGGAGATGAACGCACTGGCACAAAAATATGCCTTCTCTAAAACATCTGTGCGCACACAAACACGCACGCGAACGTGCACGTAGGCGCGCGCGCACACACACACGCGCGCGCGATCATATCCGTCATTCCCCTGCTCCTCGTACACACACAATCCTCAACAGCCCCCGTTGTTGGGTGGGTTCAGTACTGTGCCTTTATGCTAAGGAATTGCACATCTGGGTATCAGCTGTAGTTCCCTTTGCAAAAAAGCTATTTTCCTCGTTCTTATCTCCCCTCTGCCCTGGCAGCCTCTCAGGTTAGCGGCTGGTCCTGATTCCTGAAACAGAAGTGCTGTACGTGGCAAGTCTGCTGTGACCACATCTAGTCTCCCACACACACATGCAGACCAGCTGTCACTCACTCTGTGTCTGGGAGAGAAACTGTTAGTCTGAGTGTGAAAAGAGAGACTGAGAGAAAGGTTTAATGCAGTAAGAAAGACAGTGAGAGGGAGTGGGGGGGGGGGGGGGGGGGGTTAGGGTTTCCGTGTCTTTGTATCAATCTCTACAGTCCACCTTGACCATTATCTTGACACTCCATCCTCTTTCAGATTCCCTGACAGTTGAGCTAGAGAGTGGGGAGGGTGGTGACAGACGCTACAGTACATTCTAACCCAGAGGATGAACACAGGCAGCTGACAGTGCAAAGGCGAGAGAAAAAAAACTTAATGGGAAAAGTAACCTGGCCAAAGCTAACAGATTAGTTCACATGTCCTCCTCTGTGGCTTGCTTGGCACAGCTGGCCAAAGAGACAGCGTTGCTAAGAGGAGACTATACCACCCGGATAGTGGATCCACTCCAGATCAATTTAATTCAATTCAAAGGGCTTTATTGGCATGGGAAACATATGTGAACATTGCCAAAGCAAGATCATCTGTCAATGAGATCTGTCATCACATAGACCCGTGAACAAGGAAATATACTGTACCCACATCCCACTGGTTCAAGTGCAGAACAGGAAAAATGGACTCTTGAAAATTGGGAATGGAATCAATCATATGTGTGATTCAATAATGTATAGCAACATTTTTTCAAATTCACATCATAGCATGTGCATTGTTTTTTGCCCGAGTTATATTTGAGTCACTTCACTTCATAGTCACTTCAAACAGATTTGAGGTTTGCAGGCAAAAAAAGAAGGCAAATCCGACATGAAGACAGCGTATGAATAATAAAGCTACAAGGATGTGTGAGGTCAATACCCTGTGGGTATGGAGGAGTTCGAACAACGGAGGGAAAAAAATGGTGCTAAACAGAGCCATGAAATTTCTGTGATTTGTGCATAGTTTCATCACTTCTTCGCCTTGGTCACATTGCTGCTTAGCAGATGCCAACATCTTCATATAATGCCTTTATATATACTGTAGCAAGACTGGGGAGGAATGGCTACAGACTGCGGAGGCTCAAGACGCGCAGCCTAATAGTTATTTATCTTGGAGCCAGCTTCCCTCTCAGGACAGGCTGACGTCCTGGCTCAAGTCCTGTTCCCTAACCTCTGCTCTACACCTTTACCAGTGCCTGCACCACACTGGCCTAGCATCTCCTTGAACAGGTATTTACACAAAAAAAGTATTAACCTGGGTATTCTTGCAGATTGAGCAAGTGCCCAGAACT
This sequence comes from Salvelinus alpinus, assembly GCF_045679555.1. Lineage (NCBI taxonomy): Eukaryota > Metazoa > Chordata > Actinopteri > Salmoniformes > Salmonidae > Salvelinus > Salvelinus alpinus. The sequence goes on from NC_092111.1 coordinate 11,702,849, forward strand.
CTGACGCGGGATCCGTTTTTGAGGCTTGAAGTCTTTTGCTTAATATTACAGTATTGGTGTGACAAACAGAGCTAGCATCAGTGGTAGAGGCGCACTACACCCCTGCTTTCAGTCTGATAAAAGTCAATGCCGCATTCTAAAGAGCTAAAGTGGCCCCTGGTGGACCTTCTATAGACAGTACAGATACTGAAGCACATACTGTTGGGACCACAGTGGCCGTGATCTAAAGTCAAATCAACTTAACACTTGAATCTGAGGTAAGCAAAATATGTCAACTGATACCGAACGCAGTCGGAAACAGCTGGCTGTCTACTGATGACACAGCACATTGGATAGGCCCAATTCAATCATGCTAAATACCGGGAAGAAATTATAGGGAGAAGTGAAAGTGTGCTCAGACCTAGATGGCTACTGACATCTACTGATAGAAGCATACTGTAATACGATGTGTAACTGCACAAGGGTGAGTGAAATGAAATGTAGACTCAGCAATAGGACATCTTCACACACAGCGGGGAGACTTCCTGCGCCTAGAAATCAACAACACATGCAGCGTGTGTCGAGAGGGAGAGAGAGGGCGCAAATGATGAAGGGACAATAGTGGTAGTCTTGGCAGATTTGAATTCTGTTGAATTCTGTTGTTGTTTATAGCTGAAAGCAGGAAGTTGCCAAACTGTGTATGATGATGCCATATTCCTGAGTCTACCGGTAATGTGCCAAATGTTAACTTAATACAACATTCAAGTAATGCACCAATGAGCTAAGCAATCACAAAATGTTTGGGGAAAAAAGCCTGGCAATAGCCCCAGGTTCTCAACACAGGAGTCACTAAAACAGTATTTCTACTTGAGTTTGATCTAATTAACTGATAGCGGAGAAGAAAGAGGAAACTGCTTACATTGCACTTCCTGTCTGTTGCCATGGCACCCGGTGTCATTGCATGCATACGGAACAGAATTTGCACACTTGACTTTTTTAGATGTATTTGACAGAGATAATGTCAAATTTGACAGAGATAATGCCTGGGGTGTTGCACAACATATTATCAACCCGTTCTGCAAATGTAGCCAAAAGGCTTACTTCTTTTTGATGGAATATTCTGAATGTTTGCCGACATCGTGTTTGCCAACAAAAACACATGATCATAGGGCATCAAGCTATTGGTTCAGGGCCTTTGTTGAAGTAATTACATGCTGATACTTTCCTAGACATGACTGCCCCCTGGTGTATAGTTTAGGAACCCACTCCATCAGGTGTCAGTAGCCTGCAAAAAAAAAGGCATCATTTCAGAAAAATAAAAGGTTGCCTAATGTGCAGAAGAGGTGTGTAACAATAGTGTTAAATGTGTTCCTCTCCTCGCCTCGTTTCATTCATCTGCACTGACATGAAAGTGTTGCAGAAGTGAAAGCGACTTCCTAACAGCTATCCATTGCAATTGCTTTTACGTCTCCTGTGTGTTTAGGTCAGATGAAGGTAGAGAAAGCCTCTCTTCCTCTTTCCTATGTCTGGCCATGTTTTTTCCTTGTCTCACCTGTCTCATAATTGTTTTATTAAGCAGCTTAATGAAACAGGTTTGTAAGGAAGGCAACCAAAGTGACAACAGTTGAAGGGGTCTCGATCCATGGTGTCTAACGACCTGTATCCCAAAAGCCCAGGCCTTGGTTAAAGGCAGTGCAATACAAAATATATATATAACTGTCACATACACAGGAGCAGTGATATGTGTTGTTTTACAGGGCCAGCCATAGTAGTACAGTGCTCCTGGAGCTAATTAGCGTTGAGTGCCTTGCTCAAGGGCACATCAACAGATTTGTCACCTTGTCTGCTCGGGTATTTTAACCAGCAGCCTTTCAGTTACTGGCCCAACACTCTAACCGCTAGGCTACCTGCCACCCTCACATACACCACATGAAATAGAATTAGACCAACAACAGCTGCTTGACTCAGGGGTTACCTGACACAACATTATGACATTACCTCGTCACGATCTGGATCCGTTTTGTGTGTAGATACTGCAGCTTCATTATAGCCTGTTCATTTTGCCAAAGATGATCTAGAAATGCCACACACACACACACACACACACACACACACACACACACACACACACACACACACACACACACACACACACACACACACACACACACACAAACCTGTATTTCCTTATATGGGTCAGCTGCATTAGTGTCAGAGAGATATCGCAGACAGCAGTCACCAGACGAGAGACACAAATCAACAGATGACCACAGCTGCATTCCACTGAAGGGTGTCACGAAAATGGCCCTGCATTTTCCCTTTCAACACCCAAATGTGTGGGGAAGAGGAAAAATACAGACGATAATAGAAAGAGAACGAGAGAACAGAAGGAATGGAGAGATTAAAACCGAGAGCAAATAGTGGTGCAAGATTTATAGACGCTGAGCAAGTGATAGTGAATGCTGCCAGGATTAGAGGCAGGGACAGAGAGAGAGGCAGAGAGAGATGCAGAGAGAGAATGAGAACGAGAGAAAGAGAAAGAGAGCGACAGAGAGCGAGAGAGAGAGAGAAATACACCGCTCTGGGGCGTGCCCACAAAAAAATAAGTTCTTTAAGGAAATGCATCTGAGGTTGGCAGAGTCACAGAAACAGGGTGGTGGGTATAACGAGAACCACTTTATGTGAAGCCTCCTCCTGGAGCACTGAGTCGGTCTGAAGCCAAGGGACCATAGGCACGCAGGTAAGCATTTCATAGCACCGTCATTTCAGACTCAGTGGAAGATGATGTTGTGTGGTTTGTCTGTCCAACAACTGAATTTCTATGTGTGTGTATGGTGAGCGTATCTTTCTAACTTTATGTAGGTGTGTGTGTGTGTGTGTCTTTGTGTGTGTGTGTGTGTGTGTGTGTGTGTGTGTGTGTGTGTGTGTGTGTGTGTGTGTGTGTGTGTGTGTGTGTGTGTGTGTGTGTGTGTGTGTGTGTGTGTGTGTGTGTGTGTGTGTGTCTTTGTGTATTGGAGAGCATATTTTCACGTCTGTTATTAAGTATTAGGTGTTGTGGCGTGTTTGTGCACAAGTAATTGTGTGTCTGTGTACAGTGCAGACAGGTGCCTTCAAATTAGCTCGGACATTTATGACCCGAAAAAGACATTAATCATAATGTCAAACCTCTTTTTAAAGAGTGGGTGCTTGGCTACGTTGCTAGAGGTGGAGAATGCATGGAAAATATGGGCAGGTTTTTGGCAAGGCTATTTTAGACCATTGCTTTAGCAACAATGGCCACTTCTGTGCTAATCAGAAGCATTTAAAGACAAAGACAAAACCTTGTAGTGACAATAGCTTTCTAGCAGCTGAAAAACAACTCTGCGGGCAAATGTGTGAGTGTGTGTTATGTAAGTTTGTGAGTTGGTGCATGTGCATGTGCTTGCTATGCTGGTCTGTCTAACCCTATTCATGCATTAAGATCTATTATATCACCTACGATTGTACCACATTGAAGTTACCCAACATCTTGAAAGGAAACAGATCCTTATAGTACTCAACAATCTCATCAAGCTCCTAAGGTCTCTTACAGATGTAGGATCTTAATTTGAGCCAGTTTGCTACGGCATGAAAATAACCCTGCAGCAACAGGAAGTGTGAATTATTATGTGGATTATAATTACTAAATATTTTTAGTAGGGGTTGATACATTTTTCGTATCAAATTTTTTATGTGGAAATGACAAACTTCAGAAGCCATTTTAAACTTCAAACACACCACAAGTCTAGAATGTTGTCCTGCAACAGGCTGATCAAATTAAGATCCTAAATCTGTATCAAAACATCCTGTGTAGAGGGGTGGGGATTGTGGCAGATAACACAGTTAATCAGCCTTTGTAGATCTGAATATGAATAAGAGACAGTTCAAAGGGGATGGGCTGAAAATATGGAGGTGTGGAACTGTCCATGATAAAATTAGATGCAAGAAACTAAATTTAGAGGCTGAGTCATTGTGTAAAAGCCAAGTTTACACATTTGAGGTTTATCCAAACATTGACAATGCAACTGGGTGTCCATAGGCATGATCTCACCCAAGATAATAGATACAGTATGTATAGCAAAATAATGAGTTAGCATTGCTGCCTTCTTGAGACCTGAAGTATGGTCTACCCATGTGCTATTGGCTAACCCTATGCCTAATCCAGTCACTTGATGTTGAAAATCATTAGGCATCAGCCAATCAAAGCAGCCAAACATCTCCCATGTCCATGTCTAGCAGTCGAGGAATAATTGACTGCTTGTTGTTTTTGGCGTTACTACACATTTAATTGTCCAATATATTTTGTGTAAGATTTGATTTCTACTTCGAACACTTGGAAACAAGTTTCTCCAGAAGGATTCCAACACAGAAGGTCATGTTGCAAATTGAAATTGTCAGCCTTCGTGTTTGAGCTTCTCGGACAGCTAACTATTAGCTCTGTTAGCTTTAGCTTACATTTCACCAGGAAATTTGACCCACTGTTTGAAGGAGTGTGTCATCTGAATGTTTGAGGCCAAGCCATTTTGAGCCATGCAAAGACAGTTACTGCATACAGAGCACTGGTAGCCAACTTCTTCTATTTCATTTTAATGTCTCCTTCTTATGGCTGTTTCACACAGGAAGTAAGACTCTTCTGTAAAAAAGTGCCACACATTTTGAAACAAAACAGCCAGACTTGTGATGTAGGTCAGGTTTCATGTGTTTCAAGGAATCACACATGAGAGAGCTGTGCAAATGCACTTCAACATTTTAACTGTGCCAATTTATAGCCACAGTGTTACAATTGGCAAATTAGTGATCAAAATGTTAATCATAAGGTAAAAGAGTAGTCTTACAGAGCTGCTTTTATACTGTGTGGTGTGTCTGAACTAGACAAAGCCTCACACCTGAGATCCACATGACGCATTGCCATGCAAAACAGGCAGTTACTGATGGGTCCGGAAAATGTACATTATTTGCAAACCCAGAAGCGTAACCATTAGACATGCAAACTTGAAGGGATACGCAAGCGAGTGTCCAGTGTGATTTCCCACATACTGTCTCTGACCTACTTAATTAACTCAAGTGTCTGGTTGATCAAGGTTTCTAACTCATGTGGTCAACATGAAAGTCCTAGTTGTGGTAGGTGATAATACGCATAGTCTGAATCCCCTCTCATTCTCACACAGATTATTGAATGAACACGGAGATGACTGGTTGCAGAGTGGGTCTTCATAATCCATGCAGTTGGTAAATTACCATTTTACCATAGACTATGTTTAACACACCTATGACAGAGTCAGTGCATTTAAGGTAAACTGGTAGCTGCAGTGTGTCTTAGACTTCCTCTACTGTACAAAGATTTTTTCTCTTCATGCTATCAGAACCATCTAACTCCAAAGGCTGGGTGATGTGACATGTTTATCATACTTCCTGTTGGTATCTGAGCAACCATGCAGAATGTCACTCTGAGTCACAGAGTGTTCCATTGAACACATCCCTTGAGGAATAGAAGATCAAACAGATTACAGGACCAATTAAATCACTGTCTCCACTTTTATCCATTTGTGCCACTGGACTTTGAGTGAAGCGATGTTAACCCCTACAATTACAATACTTTATGTGCTGTGCAATGCTACATGATGAGCTATTCAGAAGATTCTAGAGAGAAGATGTCATCAGGAATAAGGTCATAGGCCAAAATGATGGAAATTTGAACTTAATTTTAGTTGAGATAATACACAGTCATTTTTTTTTAAATCCCAAAAGGTCTACATTCCTGCATTGTTGCTGTATTATCTACTTTGGAAGTAGGAGAGAATCTCTTCTAGAAAGAGTGGATGTCAGGGCAAGGTAAAGAGAGTGATGCAAGAGGAGGTGTATGAAAATGGTAGCCACATTAAACTTGTCTCCAAGACCAGCATATACTCGATATTGACCTCCGACCCTGAATGTGTCTAAATGAAACCCCACACTGCTCCAACGACCAACAACAGCCTCTACTGACACAGACTTGCCAGCATAGGGGAAGATTTATTTATTTGGGTTTTTCCTCTTGACCCCCACACTACAACTCAGGAGAGCAATAATCTTGGTCGTCCAAGGTCATAACTCAACTTCAAACAATACTACCGCAGTGTGAGTTCCTCTTCCTCAGTGTGAATAGTAAAGGTTAACTGTGCCAAGTGCCCCTATGGAGGCCTAGTCCAGTCAAAAACGTGCATTTCCTGTGTTTTATGTATATTTCCACACTATGAGGTTGGAAATATAATCTGAAATTATGAAAATTATGATTATGCCCTTTTACTGTAAGAGCTTTTTGAATAGACCGCCTGAAATTTCTGGCTGTTTTGGTGGGATGGAGTTTTGGCCTGCCTGGTAACATCACCAGGAGTTAAATTAGTTAATAAACCAATAAGAAAGAGAGTTCCAAACCTCTCTGCCAATAACAGATCATTTTCAGTTTTCCACCCCACACTCAGACCACTTCCAGACAGTTCTAGCAACATTTCTGCTTGAGAATTTGTTCTTTGCTAAGAAACTATTTTGGTTTATTTTTGACCATTTTAATTGAAAACAATCACAGTAAGTACTGTACATAATTGTTACCTAGATATAATTTGATATTGAGATTTAAAAAAAAAACAGTTGCATTGGACCTTTAAGTCCTTGACCAAAACAGAGGACCTTTCACTTATCTTAAAGTTCATTTGACAGAGAAAACCATCGTACACCAGTGAACCAACCTTCCCAGAATAACTGTCTTCAGTGTTCTGTTTCTATAGCCATGGCTGAGACCAGACAATCAGATATTGCACTTGACCCCATTATTGTCTCTCATCAACTCTCCACTTCCTTCCAAGAATCAAAATGGAGTCCTTCAGCTCTAAAGACATGGCCATGAAGGCCCAAAACAAAATCCTCAGCCGTATGGCCAGCAAATCCATGGTGCAGATGTTCATTGATGACACCAGCAGCGAAATCCTGGATGAGTTCTACCGCGTCTCCAAGATACACTCTGGGAACCGCACAGAAGCCCAGAAGGTGGTCAAAGACCTGGTCAAGGTGGTGGTAAAGGTGGGCATTCTCTTTCGGCACGATCGCTTCAGCAAAGAGGAGCTCAGCCTGGCACAGGACTTCAAGAAGAAGCTGCACCAGGGGGTCATGACGGCAATCAGCTTCCAGGAGGTAACTTTACATGTAGAACTCTTCAGAGCCTTATTTGAACTCTGCATGATGCCAACAACCTAAAGCCTGCATGATATAACCTACTGACATCACCCTACAGTCATTGATCATACCTACTAAAATGTCAAACTATCTGGACAGAATCCTAAGGGGACTTTAATAGGAAACAACAATGCCCCACTTACAATAGTCTCTATCCTGAAGCCAATACCATAAACTAGCACCTGTTACAGCTGTTATAATAGCTGTGTTGTAATTACTACTGTGCTGTCACTAATATCTTATTCTCCGTCTATTTGGCCCAGGTGGAGTTCACATTTGATAAGGCTGTCATGACAGATCTTCTGACGGATTGTAGGGACATCCTGCTGAAGCTCGTAGAGAAACACCTGACTCCCAAATCCCTCGGGCGCATTCGGCATGTCTTCAACCACTACTCTGACCAAGACCTACTGACCAACCTCTACACCCCCGATGGCCCTCTCTGGCCTAATCTCACCAAGATCTGCAGAGACCTGAACAAACTGGTTGAGGAAGGCAAGCTATGAGTGGGAATTCCAAACAGTCCTGGAAAAATGAGAAACTTTTGCAAGCCTATTAAGGAATTCTGAATTCAGTTTGCCCAATGAAAATACCAGGAGATATCATTTTGATAGCTTAAATGGGGACACTGATTCAGTGTCAGTTGATAATGTAGATATTGATTTATGTTGGGATCTTTATGAGGACATGGAATCATGATCCTTGCTGTACAACATAAGACATCTGCATTAGGACTGGGCGATACACTGTGTATTTGTCATTATCACAGTATGAATGTGCATGATATGCATAGTCACATTTCAGTATCTCACGATATTACCTCTACCTCTGCCTAGATGCATTTCAGTCCAATGCTGTTGGAGCTAAGTAAAGTCCATTCAAATATGATATATGAAAGAAAAATAGCTTACATTTTACCAAAATCACCTATGAAATCCTCCAAAGAGATAAATATATATATAACCTGCTCTGTATATATTATGCTTCTTTGTCAGGACTCCCTGCTTCCAGCATGATAAGAATCTGTGGTCTACTTTCAATTGATTTGTCCTCCTGTTTTAAGATATTCAGTTACCGGGGAAACTAATGGACTTTAATAGGACAACAGTCTGCCTGTTCAGTCACAGCAGTTGCTAACCTCATTTAAGTACTATTCAAATTAAAAGTGGTTATCTAGGACCAACAGACAACCACCTCAATTAGTGTCTGGTCCACATCTAAGCATGCAGCCTTAGTATCTGTCTGATCACTGACTGTTCTGCTTGTTACAAAGAGTTTCTGAGACCAGCTAATGGCATTTCATTTCTAATACATGTCTGAATTAAAGTCCTGCTGTACAGTCTTTGCAATGAATGTGATGATTGGATAGTCTTTATATATTTCTTAAAGTTTTCAATCAATCAGTGATAATTCCACCACATTAATATTCCTCTGAGCTTTCTGGAAACACTGCAGATGGACCATTTAAAAATAAAAGGTTTTATTTTGTTTAGGGGGTAGATCAGCTTTAGGATTGCAGATAGATTGTATCTTCCATAAATGTAATTGTTTGCATCGTTTCCAATCCCCCATATATTTTGGGGTAAATATACATTTATATACATCAGCTCGGGGGCGGCAGGTAACCTAGTGGTTAGAGCGTTGGGCAAGTAACTGAAAAGTTGCTGGATTGAATCCTCGAGCTCACAAGGTAAAAATCTGTCTTTCAACCCATGAACAAGCCAGTTAACACACTGTTTCCCGGTAGGCTGTCATTGTAAATAAGAATTTGTTCTTAACTGACTTTAAAAAATTATACATGCATATATTTTAAAAATATATTTCCTTAATTACTATATTTCCACCCCTCCCCTAATTGGAGTAAACTAGTGAACAACAACGCTTAGGCCTCTACTTCCAGGTTATACATACTATATACTACTTTACAATAGTTATATTTTGTTTGATTTTAGTCCTGTCCTCAACCTCTCTCATCTATTTCTGATGTCCATCCAGTTTGATTTCTATTTGCCATATATTTTTAACGGTGCTGTTTCACAGACGGACCATTTTAGGAGATAAGTTCAGAACCAGAAACAGCTTTGCTATTGACGACAAATATTCTATTTGCTATTTTATGAGTGTGTTTAGATCGCATGATGGGGTTGGGGGGATATCAGTGCAAGAGTATGTGTAAACAACATCTTATAAACAAATGTGTAGTATTTCAGCAGAAGCACTTAGTGGATGTTGTGCAATGGGAGAAGAATGAGGCAATAATTGGCCATGAACCATAACACTTTCCACAGGAGAAATAGAATCACAAAGCACGTAAACTCGAATTGTGTTCCCTACCCCTTTGCAAGCTATATGTCTCCTGTAACTGTCTTAGATGTACACCATTTGAAAGTGAACATGTAAAATTAAAGGACTTACGGGCCAAAATACAGTCTATATCTATCAGTCTTGATGGCTTATTATGAGTCATCTGTTTTGTTCAACTTCAGACCACAACGTTTTATGCACAGAAGGAAACAGGAAGCGTCAGAAAGACAGCACCCTCAGACTTTCCACAGAAAATGGCCTCAGGAAATAAGGCGAGAATTCATCACCTGCTTGCATTGTGAGACTAGATATGCAGACATTGTTCTTGACATTGATGAACTTGTCATTCCAGTTACAGAACATGTCATTAATGTAACAGGTTATCCTATTAGTAGCCATAGCTGTGAAAAATAAATCAATGCTCTCCTCTAGTGGGCTAGAGGGCTTATTGCACCTGGAGGAGGGTTACTTACTGGCTCTTGTAGTTGACCAGAAATTCATGTTCCTTCTTTCAAATCTGATGAATATACAATCAGTATTATTACCTAGACAACTGTATTGATATTATAGAAGGCTACAATAAAAGTCCTAAAAGAATCTACTTCTTGTGTGGTGGGACCCCTACTCATCTTGTACCAGGTAGGACAGAATTATTCTTCCAACATCCATTAGTTATGATGATCATTTAATATCTCTTGTTTGAATCAGAGCAGAGGCTTGTTTCAAAACTCAGATGACCAATGATGATTTGAACCCCATATGTATTCAAAATCTGCATAGGGGAGAGTGGGGTAGTTTGAGCAAAAGTGGTGAGTTGAGCCACCCTCGTTTCGAGGAAACCATACACAAAATGAAGCGCTCATCATGTCATGGAGTCAGTGAGGAAAGAAACCACATGGAAAAAGTGATAAGCAAGTAGGGTCCAAAAAACAGATTTTACCAAGTCAAATGAATTTATTGTGTTAGAGGTTTCATTATGCTTGTCTCTAAACCAAAATAGATCACTTTAAGATGGTTCTATACATCAGTTGGGGTCTCTAGGCTAAACACAACCTGAGGATTGAATATAAAAATCGTTTGACATGTTTCTATGAACTTTACGGATACAATTTAGATTGTTTTGACTGCGTTTGAGCCTGTGGATTACTGAAGAAAACGCGCGAACAAAACTGAGGTTTTTGGATACAAAGAGACTTTATCGAACAAAAGGAACATTTATTGAGTAAATGAATGTCTGCTGAGTGCAACCATATGAAGATCATCAAAGGTAAGGGATTCATTTTATCTCTATTTCTGACTTGTGTAACTCTTCTACTTGGCTGGTTACTGTTTGTAATGATTTGTCTAGTGGGCGATGTTCTCAAATAATCGTAAGGTATGCTTTCGCCGTAAAGCATTTTTAAAATCTGACACCGTGGTTGGATTCACAAGAAGTGTCACGGCATCCATCGGAAGAAGAAGAGGAATCGTCAGACCAAAATGCAGCGGGGTACGTGTTCATATTTAATAGCTTAACTGAATGAACACTGAATACAAAATAACAAAAAGAATAGCCGAAACAGTTCTGCAAGGTGCAACCAACACTAAACAGAAAATAACCACCCACAACTAACAGTGGGAAAACAGGCTACCTAAGTATGGTTCTCAATCAGAGACAACGATTGACAGCTGCCTCTGATTGGGAACCATACCAGGCCAAACTCATAGAAATACAAAATATAGAACAAAACATAGAATGCCCACCCCAACTCATGCCCTGACCAAACCAAAATAGAGACATAAACAAGGAACTAAGGTCAGGGCGTGACAAGAAGTTAATCTTTAAACCTATGTAAAATATGTTTTGTTTTCTGAATTTTTACAATTTCTGTATTTGAATTTGGCGCCCAGCAATTTCACTGGCTGTTGAAGAGGTGGGACGCTAACGTCTCACGTCCCCAAGAGAGGTTAACCCTCGCAAGGCTGCTGGCCCAGACGGCATCCCTAGCCGCGTCCTCAGAGCATGCGCAGACCAGCTGGCTGGTGTGTTTACGGACATATTCAATCAATCCCTATTCCAGTCGGCTGTTCCCACATGCTTCAAGAGGGTCACCATTTTTCCTGTTCCCAAGAAAGCTAATGTAACTGAGCTGAATGACTATCACCCCGTAGCACTCACTTTCGTCATCATGAAGTGCTTCGAGAGACTAGTCAAGGATCATATCACCTCCACCCTACCTGACACCTTAGACCCACTTCAATAAGTTAACCGCCCCAATAGGTCCACAGACGACGCAATTGCAATCACACTGCACACTGCCCTAACCCATCTGTACAAGAGGAATACCTATGTAAGAATGCTGTTCATCGGTTACAGCTCAGCATTTAACACCATAGTACCCTCCAAACTACACTTGTGTGTGTATAAGGTAGTTGTTTTGAAATTGTTAGATTACTTGTTAGATATTACTGCACGGTCGGAACTAGAAGCGCAAGCATTTCGCTACACTCGCATTAACATCTGCTAAACATGTGTTTGTGACCAATAAAATTTGATTTGATTTGTTTTGACATGATGTAAAATTAGTTTCAGATGGACAGATAATGTTTAAATGCAAAATACTTTATTTTGTGTTTGGGATCCTCAGCTCAGTTTGGGACCCTTAATCCAGGCTGGACAGGAGGAAGTCAACCTGCATTTCTAGATTCACCATCACCTGCCACGAGAGCCTCACTGGGCTTTTATAGATGGACTCATCGAGGTTGAAGATGGAGTCCAACCACGTAGGCCTGCTGAAACTGCCTCACATCCTCAAAACAACACAATCATAAAATTCCTTAGAACTTGGATCATAAACTCAAAGATTCAGGTCTGTAATTCAGAGGGCCTCTGATTGTTTGGCTTGTAAGACATTGGAACTTTTCAACTAAACCTTATGAATCACTATTTCCTAAATGTCAGCCTCTGGGCAAATACTGATTGAATCAATGTTGTTTCCTTGTCATTTCAACAACAAAAATGTAATGTGATGATGTTGAATCAACATGGAAAACTGATTGGAATTGAAAAAAGTATTTTTTTCACCCAACTTTTAACCTAAGTCCAATGACATGGTACATTTGTTTCATTGATTTCACATTGAATTCATATTCGTTGACAACTCAACCAAATGTAACTAAAAACTACACGCTGAAATGACGTCTGTGCCCAGTGGGAACTATATATCTGGTCTGATGAATACTGTACAATTATGTGAATGGTTACCTGCTGGTTGAGCTCGGACAGGCCACTCAATACCATCCTCCCAGCGTGGGTGAGGTAATTAAGGGAGGTACTGTCTGAGGATGTCAGAGCCTGTGAGAACAAGACAGTACATTTAGAAATAGTACAGAAATGTACATCAAATGAAATACAAAAGGCGGTAAATTCACACTTTCTCACCTCCATAGCACGTCAGATACCAGCCAGCCTCAGAGAGAAGTTGGTTGTTCCTTGGTTTCCAAAGTAACTCCTGTAAATACAAATGTTTAGTAACAAATGTGCAACATAAGAAGCTTAAGCATACATTAATGCCATGAGATTAAGATATCCTTTTATGTTACAACTGCAGGATTCAGAAAAACCATACCAATGTAGGATCTTAATTTGATCACTCGTTTGTCGCTGAGAAACTTGTAGTGTATTTAGTTTTAAAAAGGCTTTTAAAGTTTGTAATTTCCCCTTGGAAATGTCAGACTTGATTTGCCCTAACGAAAAATCTATCAACCCCTACAAAAATGTAAATTATAATCCACATAATAACTAATATTTCCTATGCCAAGAGTGTGCCAAAAGTGTGCAAAGCTGTTATCAAGGCAAAGGGTGGTTATTTGAAGAATCTTAAACATAAAATATATTTTGATTTGTTTAACATTTCTTTGGTTACTACATGATTCCATATGTGTTCTTTCATAGTTTTGATGTCTTCACTGTTATTCTACAATGTAGAAAATAGTAAAAATAAAGAAAAACCCTTGAATGAGTAGGTATTCGAAAACTTTTGACCGGTAGTGTATATAAAGTGTTTCAACTCTATATCTGAAATGCTAAAGGTGTCTTCTTTTTTAAGACCATATCCATGTGTGTGAGGTGTATACTTTTGTTTCAAAGTAGATTTGCTTAAGACTACAAAGAAACACTGTGTGTGACCCTGATTAAGCCCACTGCAGTAAAAGGTTATTAAGGTCCTACATCTGTATAACTACAATATAGGGGCAGATTATTTCAACACAAATGTTTTTACTATAGATGAACACATGAAAGCAAACTCACCGCAGCTGGGGCACATGTGCAACATTATGTTGCTCCTCCACAAACTCCTAAAACAGACATCACATTAACATCAACTCTGGGCTCCCAAGGTAAGTCAGTTAAGAATGTGTTCTTCACTAACTTACCTGGATAAGTAAATAAAATAAATAAACTGCATTTCACCTGCAACTGAAGAGGACAAAACATTCAGTGACATCATAACAATACTTTCATCTTGACCTAAAAACTTGACAAACCTGTTGAAACCAAAACACTGTGTTTGGAACACAATGACACTTAGACACACACCTGTACACACAAGTACAAATGTCAGGAAAACAAAGAAAAAGGGTTATTGACTGTAGAAAGAGTGTTACCTGAGGAGTGCTGTCAGGGGTCTGGGCCTGGTACTGGGCCTGGTCCTGGGTGAAGTGGTAAGGTGGAGGGGAATCGGAAGGGAACGGGGGAGGCGGAGGGGGAGGTGGAGAATCCTGGGGGAACTGGTGAGAGGAGCCAGAGGACGGCTCATGAGGGGTGGTGATAATTTCAGAGGTAGAGAACTGATACGCCATCATGTCCTCCCCCCTCTCCTGAAACCCCTCCACTGTGGTGGAGATATCCACCTGCTGTTTAACAAACAACACCGTCAGCCCAACCACAATGTTGAAAACCCCTCAACCAAACACTGAAATAAATCCTACCACAGAGAAACAACGAGGCATACCTGGGCGTCCTCATAATAGGTGAACTCTGACCTCCTCTTGACGAGGCAAGACCTGAGTCCATGGATCCTTCTACCAAGGAACTAAAAATTAGGATAGAAATTCAAATGTATCATTTCATTTTGTCAACATTTATTTTAATAGGTAAATGGACATTTGCCACTTTCCATTTTTTGTTAATGAAAGTGTTTGACTGTACCTTAATACCAGTGACCTCCTTATTGGTGAGGACCACCTGGACAATACCCTTTCAAAGAGACACAGGGAAAAATGACATTTCATTCAGGAAATATAAGTAGCCCTATATTTTGTGCGTCATTTGACACAAATTAGGTGCATTTGAGATGAAAGATCAGTTGAGAATCTCTCACCCATGGGTCCAGGATTCTTTCCTGAACGACTCTGCTCCACCACAGCTATTTCTCCACTCCCCTCACAATGCACAGGTGATGCATGTCCTCTTCATTTTGCTATAAAGAAAAACGTCTTCAGTCTGCACACCTCTCTGTATATTTTAGCTGTAGATTTCTATATCATTTGGCAGGCGATTTCAGTTTGGACTATCACCACTGGCAGTGATATAGAGCCCACATGATGTTCGTCAACAACTTTCCCATAGGTTTCAATTAGGACCAGACATACAAAAGAAAACCCAGAGACAAATGGGAGTTAAAACACACAGGTGTGTTCATAAATGTTAAGAATATGTCTGAAGTACCTGCACTCGTCCATAACGGATTATCCAGGTATGGAAATGAAACGAACCCCAGTTCCCAACCAGCTGTATCTTCTCATAGGAAAAACCAGAGTCTTCACTATTTGGCTGCAAAACAAAGACATCCCCTAACTGTAGAGCTTTCTCTGTGATTAATAATAAACAGACCAAGGGATTAAAGCCAGACAGGGCCCCTGCCCAACCTCCTCATCCTCATAATAAGGAACAAGACAGGATCAATTTAAGAGTCAGTTTGAATGATAGACTGGTAGCCTATAGGAGTGACAGACTGGTATATGGAGGATCGCAAGAGGAGGCCACTGCATTATAGATTCTAAAAGAATTGTCAGTTGAACTACACAGGTCTGTGTTCAAAGGTTAAGGAAACATCTGAAGTATCTGCATATGAATGGCTACCTGTTCAGTTTGAGAAGACAGTTCCTCCCATACCATCCTCCCTACAGGAGTGAAACAGATGAAAATAGGCTGCTCCATCATGAAAATCTGTGAGAAAATAAGAAACAGCTTTAAAGACGTCAAAGTATTAATCTACCATAGTGGATACTGAAGGTAATTATCACTATTAGATCAGATGAGCATTTGGTTAATAATCAGCATGGTTACCTGTGTATTTAATACTGACAGCTCTCTCACCAGCATGTTCCCAGCATGGGTAAGGTAATACGTTGGCTGCAGTTTGACAGGCTATAACAAAAGGGAAAATGTTTATAGAAATGTATTTCCATACGTTTTTTTCTTCTTCAGATAACGTTATGTTTAAGCCCCCTAAAGACCAGAGAGTATCAGAATGGACTGTTCCTCCCATACCATCCTCATAGCAGGAGTGAAACAGGTGAAAATAGGCTGATCCATCATGAAAATCTGTGAGAAAATGAGGGAACGGTCAGTAAAGTACTTCACTACTATAGTCGATACTGAAGGTAATTCTGCCTATTAGATAAAATGAGCTTTGTCCAATAATCTGCATGGTTACCTGCGTGTTTAACACTGCCAGCTCTCTCACTAACATCCTCCCAGCAAGGGTAAGGTAATAAGTCGGCTGCATTTGTAAAAAATATGGAATATGTTTACAGAAATGTATTTCCATATTGTTCTTCAGAAAACATCATGTTTGTGTTTAAGCTACATAAAACAGTCATAAGACCAGAGAGAAGACAAGAGAGTATCAGTACTGTTGGACTTACAGAGCTGGGAACCCACAGAGGTCGAGACCAAGGGACTAAAGCCTGACAGGGCCGCTGCCCTACCTCCTCATCCACAAACTAAGGAATAAATCAGGATCCATTTTCGAGTCAGTAAAATTACAGTTTGAATGTCAGATTGTTATTGAACCAGTCCTGATAATGAAGCAGTATTGGTATAGCCTGGGTGCCAGGCGGTTTCAGCTCTCTGACAACTCCTTATGGGATTGTCATGCAAATATAATTTTGCCACGATGGAATTGGCAAGAGAGCAGAAACAGACCGGTATCCAGACTATTGATAGGCCTACAGTATTCTTACCTGAACAAGGACTGGGTCCTCCTGGTCCAGGGTGGGATCATGATCTTTATGAATAAACAGTAAAGGATTATTTTCTCTAAATTGAAGAAATACTACAAGACACCAAACATCTGTCCATGTAGTTAGGCTGATCTTATAATTGAATTGTGTTTATATTGCATGATATCACATTGAATTTACGTGTCTGCATAATGTACCAATATGTTCAATTAAACCTCAAGAAAAGGTTTGGTTTCAGAGGAGCATGTTTGTTTGTTGTTGTTAATAGTGGAATTACTAGCCATCGTCATGTCATCAAATGAGTCCTAAATGGCACCCTATTCCCTATTTAGTGCACTACTATTAACCAGAGCGTTTTGACAATATAACCAATGGGTCTGGTAAAAAAAATAATAGGGTATAGGGTATAGGGTATAGGGTGCCATTTTAGACGACTCCTGAATATAGTTTCAGTCCGGACTATATACAGCATGCCAAAAAGTAAGGAGGACCACGGAACTCTTCATATCATTCATTAAAATGCCTTCATTTGTATGGCATGTTCAATGGAAACAATGTTTAAAAACTTTCCATTGAACATTCCATACAAATAAAGGCATATTAATTACTTATATGAAGAGTACCTTGGTCCTCCTTTCCTTTTGATGGCCAATTTACCACTTTTACCAAAGAACTCCTTCTGTCTACCAAAACCTACTATTGTGTACCTTAGCAGCGCTTCCCTTCCTCCTTTTTTCTACACATATATACAGTCAGTATTGCTATTTAGACATTGTTAAATCTGTAAATGTACCCTCCTCAACCGTAACAACACGGTCCACGATCTCCACGGTGGCCGGTTCATCCTCACCGACGCCGTAATACTTGTTATAAAAGTAGACTGCCGAACCCGTCGCGATCACCAGGCCAGCTGCACACAGAAACGGCCGCTCGCGGATCAATCTCAGCGTGGTCGCTTTCAAAAAACTACTGAACGTAAGCTTACTCATTATCACCCTTCATACTGCAGTGTTTTGACCGAGTTCAAGACCATATGACACTTTCTTAGAATTAAAGGGTTTTATAGGGAACCATTAATACGTCAAATTACTCCATACGTCATGGTTGGCAATGTCACAATGGGATGAACATGTTTACCAAACTGATTAAAAAACACTTAACAGTGACATCAATTAAATTGCATTTTGGGGATGATTTGGGAGTTTATAAAATTGTGAACTATGAACCATGGTTTAGAGAGCAGTGGGAGTAGAGCAGTTTAGCAAATACATATGGCTCTATCCCGGAGTTGGAAAAGGGGCTGCGCCACCATGCATAATGCGCTCTCCATGGTTCTGAAAAGGAACGTTCTTTCTAGGCCGAGCCCACTCACTGAACCACTCTCACTTTCACATTCATTGTGTCAAAGCGTTCAACCTCCACGTTCAACCTCCACGCATGGGACTAAAACATAATTCAAATTCAAATTAAGATCCTTAATCTGTATCAAAACATTCTGTGTAAAGGGGTGGGGATTGTGGCAGATATCACAGGTAATCAGCCTTTGTAGGTTTGAATATGAAGAAGAGATAGTTCAAAGGGGATGAGCCCGAAAATATGGACTTGTGGAACTGTCCGGGGAAAAAATGAGGTGCAAAAAACTACATTTAGAGGCTGAGTCATTGTGTAAAAGCCAAGTTTACACATTTGAGGTTTATCCAAACATTGACAATGCAACTGGGTGTCCATAGGCATGATCTCACCCAAGATAATAGATACAGTATGTATAGCAAAATAATAAGTTAGCATTGCTGCCTTCTTGAGACCTGAGGTATGGTCTACCCATGTGCTATTGGCTAACCCTATGCCTAATCCAGTCACTTGATGTTGAAAATCATTAGGCATCAGCCAATCAAGGCAGCCAAACATCTCCCATGTCCATGTCTAGCAGTCGAGGAATAATTGACTGCTTGTTGTTTTTGGCGTTACTACACATTTAATTGTCCAATATATTTTGTGTAAGATTTGATTTCTACTTCGAACACTTGGAAACAAGTTTCTCCAGAAGGATTCCAACACAGAAGGTCATGTTGCAAATTGAAATTGTCAGCCTTCGTGTTTGAGCTTCTCGGACAGCTAACTATTAGCTCTGTTAGCTTTAGCTTATATTGACCCACCGGGAAATTTGACCTTCACTGTTTGAAGGAGTGTGTCATCTGAATGTTTGAGGCCAAGCCATTTTGAGCCATGGAAAGACAGTTACTGCATACAGAGCACTGGTAGCCAACTTCTTCTATTTCATTTTAATGTCTCCATCTTATGGCTGTTTCATACAGGAAGTAAGATACTTCCGAAAAAAGGTGCCACATATTTTGAAACAAAACAGCCAGACTTGTGATGTAGGTCAGGTTTCATGTGTTTCAAGGAATCACACGAGAGAGCTGTGCAAATGCACTTCACAACATTTTAACTGTGCCAATTTATAACCACAGTGTTACAATTGGCAAATTAGTGATCAAAATGTTAATCATAAGGTAAAAGACTAGTCTTACGGAGCTGCTTTTATACTGTGTGGTATTTATTTTAATTTTATATTTCACCTTTATTTAACCAGGTAGGCAAGTTGAGAACAAGTTCTCATTTACAACTGCGACCTGGCCAAGATAAAGCAAACCAGTGTGACACAGACAACAATACAGAGTTACACATGGAGTAAATAATAAACAAGCCAATAACACAATAAACAAGTCAATGACACAGTAAAAAAAAAGAAAGTCTATATACAGTGTGTGCAAAATGCATGAGGAGGTAGGCAATAAATAGGCCATAGGAGCGAATAATTACAATTTAGCAGATTAACACTGGAGTGATAAATGAGCAGATGATGATGTGCAAGTAGAGATACTGGTGTGCAAAAGAGCAGAAAAGTAAATAAAAACAGTATGGGGATGAGGTAGGTAGATTAGGTGGGCTATTTACAGATGGACTATGTACAGCTGCAGCGATCGGTTAGCTGCTCAGATAGCTGATGTTTAAAGTTGGTGAGGGAAATAAAAGTCTCCAGCTTCAGCAATTTTTGCAATTCGTTCCAGTCACTGGCAGCAGAGAACTGGAAGGAAAGGCGGCCAAATGAGGTGTTGGATTTGGGGATGTGTCTGAACTAGACAAAGCCTCACACCTGAGATCCACATTACTTATTTTATCAGGGTCTATTCAAATCAGAAGAGGAGCAAATAAATTGATGCGGTATCTGTAACCTTTGCCTTGCAAAACAGACAGCTACTGATAGGTGCAGAAAATTGACATTATTTGCAAACCCAGAAGCGTAACCATTAGACATGCAAACTTGAAGGGATACGCAAGCGAGTTTCCAGTGTGATTTCCCACATACAGTCTCTGACCTACTTAACAGTCTGTTGGCCTTTAGATAGAAGCTGTTTTTCAGTCTCTCGGTCCCAGCTTTGATGCACCTGTACTGACCTCGCCTTCTGGATGACAGCGGGGTGAACAGGCAGTGGCTCGGGTGGTTGTTGTCCTTGATTATCTTTTTGGCCTTCCTGTGACATCGGGTGCTGTAGGTGTCCTGGAGGGCAGGTCGTTTGCCCCTGGTGATGCGTTGTGCAGACTTCACTACCCTCTGGAGAGCCTTACGGTTGTAGACGGAGCAATTGCCGTACCAGGCGGTGATACAACCCGACAGGATGCTCTCAATTGTGCATCTGTAAAAGTTTGTGAGTGTTTTCGGTGACAAGCCGAATTTCTTCAGCCTCCTGAGGTTGAAGAGGCGCTGTTGTGCCTTCTTCACCACGCTGTCTGTGTGGGTGGACCATTTCAGTTTGTCCGTGATGTGTACGCCAAGGAACATAAAACTTTCCACCTTCTCCACTACTGTCCCGTCGATGTGGATAGGGGGGTGCTCTCTCTGCTCTGCTGTTTCCTGAAGTCCACGATCATCTCTTTTGTTTTGTTGACGTTGAGTGTGAGGTTATTTTCCTGACACCTCTCTCCGAGGGAGCTCACCTCCTCCCTGTAGGCCATCTCGTTGTTGTTCGTAATCGGGCCTACCACTGTAGTGTCATCTGCAAATTTGATGATTGAGTTGGAGGCGTGCATGGCCACGCAGTCATTGGTGAACAGGGTGTACAGGAGAGGTCTGAGAATGCACCCTTTTGGGGCCCCAGTGTTGAGGATCAGCGGGGTGTAGATGTTGTTTCCTACTGTCACCACCTGGGGGTGGCCCGTCAGAAAGTCCAGGACCCAGTTGCACAGGGCGGGGTCTCGAGCTTAATGATGAGTTTGGATGGTACTCTGGTGTTAATTGCTGAGCTGTAATTGATGAACAGCGTTCTTACATAGGTATTCCTCCTGTCCAGATGGGTTAGGGCAGTAAGGGCAGTAAGTAAATTGGAGTGGGTCTAGGGTGTCAGGTAGGGTGGAGGTGATATGATCCTTGACTAGTCTCTCGAAGCACTTCGTGATGACGTAAGTGAGTGCTACGGGGGGATAGTCCTTTAGCTCAGTTACATTAGCTTTCTTGAGAACAGGAAAAATGGTGGCCCTCTTGAAGCATGTGGGAACAGCAGACTAGGCCAGGGATTGATTGAATATGTCTGTAAACACACCAGCCAGCTGGTCTGCGCATGCTCTGAGGATGCGGCTAGGGATTCCGTCTGGGCCGGCAGCTTTGCGAGGGTTAACACATTTAAATGTTTTACTCACGTTGGCTGCGGTGAAGCAGAATACACAGGTTTTGGCATTGTATTGTCCTCAAAGCGAGCAAAGAAGTTTTTTAGTTTGTGTGGGAGCAATACATCGGTGTCCGCGACGGGGCTGGTTTTCTTTTTGTAATCCGTGATTGACTGTAGACCCTGCCACATACGTCTCGTGTCTGAGCCGTTGAATTGCAACTCTACATTGTCTCTATACTGAAGCTTTGCTTGTTTGATTTCCTTGCGGAGGGAATAGCTACACTGTTTGTATTCGGTCATGTTTCTGGTCGCCTTGCCATGATTTAAAGTAGTGGTTCGCGCTTTCAGTTTTGTGTGAATGCTGCCATCAATCCATGGTTTCTGGTTGGGGAAGGTTTTAATAGTCACCGTGGGTACAACATCACTGATGCACTTGCTATTAAACTCGCTCACCGAATCAGCGTATACATCAACGTTGTTGTCTGAGGCTATCCGGAACATATCCCAGTCCACGTGATCAAAGCATTCTTGAAGCGTGGAATCAGATTGGTCGGACCAGCATTGAACAGACCTGAGCACAGGCGTTTCCTGTTTTAGTTTCTGTCTATAGGCTGGGAGCAACAAAATGGAGTCGTGGTAAGATTTGCCGAAAGGAGGGCGAGGGAGGGCTTTGTATGCATCACGGAATTTAGAGTAGCAATGATCCAGAATGCTGCCAGCACGGGTCACGCATTCGATATGCTGATAAAATTTAGGGAGCATTGTTTTCAGATTAGCTTTGTTAAAATCCCCAGCTACAATAAATACTGCCTCAGGATATGTGGTTTCCAGTTTACATAGATTCCAATGAAGTTCTTTCAGGGCCATCGAGGTGTCTGCTTTGGTGGGATATACACTGCTGTGATTATTATCGAAGAGAATTCTCTTGGTAGATAATGCGATCGGCATTTTAATTGAAAGGAATTCTAGGTCAGCTGAACAAAAGGACTTGAGTTCCTATATGGTGTTATGATCACACCACGACTCGTTAATCATACGGCATACACCCCCACCCTTCTTCTTACCAGAGAGATGTTTGTTTCTGTCGGCGCGATGTTTGAAAAAAACTGTACCGACTCTGATAATGTATCCCGAGTGAGCCATGTTTCTGTGAAACAGAGAATGTTACAATCTCTGATGTCTCTCTGGAAGGCAACCCTTGCTCGAATTTCGTCTACCTTGTTGTCAAGAGACTGGACATTGGCGAGTAGTAATTCAGAATTCATGTAAACCCAAAAAGTAGGTATCTTGGCACAACTTACACCTGACATGGGGTTAAGCAGCCTACACATTGCTGTACTGAATGAAATACTGTATTACCACTACTTTTTTAAAACCACGTCTACATATATTACAGATCTCACTAAGGTTCTGTCTAGCAACAGAGATGCATTGGCTGTTCAGATGTGGAGGAGGATACAGCCTAGGAGAAAGGGTTAAATATCAGTCCTTGTGTGAAATGTCGATGTCTAAATGCAGCTGTATTGAGCCTTTGGGAAGAATTAAACTTGGTTAAGCTTTTCTAGTGTCCGTTGAGTTATTTACTCTGAGAATTAGAACCTAACAAACCCAATCACAATCACTTTTTTTTGTATTTGAATCATTTTATGCATCTTCTATCACAGGTTTAACACCTAACAAGAGGTGAAGGTTGACAGCCATGCATCCTCTGAAACACGAACCCGCCTAGCTTCTTGACACACTGCTCGCTTAAGCCGGAAGGCAGCAGCACCAATGTGTTGGAGGAAACACCGTATAGCTGGCGACTAAAGCCAGCGTGCATGCGCCCGGCCGCCACAAGGAGTCGCTAGGGCGCGACGGGACACGGACATCCCAGCCGGCCAAACTCTGCCCTAACCCAGACGACGCTGGGCCAATTGTGCGCCACCTCATGGATCTCCCGGTCAAGGCCGTCTGCGACACAGCCCGGGATCGAGCCAAGATCTGAAGTGACGCCTCTAGCAGTGATCAGTACCTTAGACCGCTGCACCTCTCGGGAGGCCACTTTGTACTTTTTTAAAACACTTTTTACATAGGTCAGTCCTTGTTGTTACCTCATACCCAAGCAATAATGCCTTGCATTTCGCCTGGGAAGAAAATGCTTCAGTTTGCTCAACTTTCCATTGGCTCATTAATTGGCTCAACTTGTCTCATGGCTGTTGGTTCAACTTACCCCAAGGAAAACATTTTGACTTTATTTAACGACACAGCTACAATGATGCACTTTTATGACAGGTTTAGGACCTCATATTAAAGCTTCTAGAGATCCCAAATGATGTATAGAACCATCTTAAAATTATCTACTTTGGTTTAGAGACAAGCATAATGAAACCTCTAACACAATAAATTCATTTGACTTGGTAAAATCTGTTTTTGGACCTTACTTGCTCATCTCTTTTTCCATGTGGTTTCTTTCTTCATAGACTCCATGAAATGATTACTGCTTCCTAAATATTTGTCAAATGATTCATTTTGTGTATGGTTTCCTCGAAACGAGGGTGGCTCAACTCACCACTTTTGCTCAAACTACCTCACTCTTCCCTATGCAGATTTTGAATAAATATGGAGTTCAAATCATCATTGTTCATCTGAGTTTTGAAACAAGCCTCTGCTCTGATTCAAACAAGAGGGATTAAATGATCATCATATCTAATGGATGTTGGAAGAATAATTCTGTCCTACCTGGTACGAGATGAGTAGGGGTCCCACCACACAAGAAGTAGATTCTTTTAGGACTTTATTGTAGCCTTCTATAATATTAATACAGTTGTCTATGTAATAATACTGATTGTATATTCATCAGATTTGAAAGAAGCAACATGAATTTCTGGTCATCTACAAGAGCCAGTAAGTAACCCTCCTCCAGGTGCAATACGCCATCTAGCCCACTAGAGGACAGCATTGATTTATTTTTCACAGTTATGGCTGCGAATAGGATAACCTGTTACATTAATGGCATATACTGTAACTGGATTGACAAGTTCATCAATGTCAAGAACAATGTCTGCTTATCTAGTCTCACAATGCAAACAGGTGATGCATGCTCGCCTCCTTTCCTGGGGACATTTTCCGTGGAATGCCTGAGGGTGCTGTCTTTCTGACGCTTCCTGTTTCCTTCTGTGCATAAAACGTTGTGGTCTGAAGTTGAACAAAACAGATGACTTATAATAAGCCATCAAGATTGATAGATATAGACTGTATTTTGGCTTGGTAAAACCTTTAATTTTAGATGTTCACTTTCAAATGGTGTACATCTAAGACAGTTATAGGAGACATATAGCTTGCAAAGGGGTAGGGAACACCATTAGAGTTTACCTGCTTTGTGATTCTATTTCTCCTGTGGAAAGTGTTATGGTTCATGGCCAATTATTGCCTCATTCTTCTCCCATTGCACAACATCCACTAAGTGCTACTGCTGAAATACTACAAATTTGTTTATAACATGTTTACACATACTCTTGCACTGATATCCCCCCAACCCAATTGTGCGATCTTAACACACTCATAAAATAACAAATAGAATCTTTGTCGTCAATAGCAAAGCTTTTTCTGGTTCTGACCTTAACTCCTAAATTGGTCTATCTGTGAAACAGCACACTTAAAAATATATGGCAAATAGAAATCAAACTGGATGGACATCAGAAATAGATGAGAGAGGTTGAGGACAGGACTAAAATCAAACAAAATATAACTATTGTAAAGTAGTATATAGTATGTATAACCTGGAAGTAGAGGCCTAAGCGTTGTTGTTCACTAGTTTACTCCAATTAGGGGAGGGTTAGAAAGTAATAAAGGAAAATATATATGAAATATATATATATATGTGTTTGTGTGTATGTATACGTATGTAGTTGAAGTCGGAAGTTTACATACACTTAGGTTGGAGTCATTAAAACTGGTTTTTCAACCACTCCACACATTTCTTGTTAATTAACAAACTATAGTTTTGGCAAGTCGGTTAGGACATCTACTTTGTGCATGACACAAGTAATTTTTTCCCCAACAATTGTTTACAGACAGATTATTTCACTTATAATTCACTGTATCACAATTCCAGTGTGTCAGAAACGTACATACACTAAGTTGACTGTGCCTTTAAACAGCTTGGAAAATTCCAGAAAATTATGTCATGGCTTTAGAAGCTTCTGATAGGCTAATTGACATAATTTGAGTCAATTGGAGGTGTACCTGTGGATGTATTTCAAGGTCTACCTTCAAACTCAGTGCCTCTTTGCTTGACATTATGGGAAATTCAAAAGAAATCAGCCAAGACCTCAGAAAAACTATTGTAGACCTCCACAGTCTGGTTCATCCTTGGGAGCAATTTCCAAACGCCTGAAGGCACAACGTTCATCTGTACAAACAATAGTACACAAGTATAAACACCATGGGATCACGCAGCCATCGTACCACTCAGGAAGGAGTCTCCTAGAGTTGAATGTACTTTGGTAACGAAAAGTGTAAATCAATCCCAGAACAACAGCAAACAACCTTGTAAAGATGCTGGAGGAAACAGGTACAAAATGATCTATATCCACAGTAAAACGAGTCCTATATCGAGATAACCTGAAAGGCCACTCAGCAAGGAAGAAGCCACTGCTCCAAAACCGCCATAAAAAAAGCCAGACTACGGTTTGCAACTGCACATGGGGACAAAGATCGTACTTTTTGGAGTAATGACCTCTGGTCTGATGAAGCAAAAATAGAACTGTTTGGCCATAATGACCATTGTTATGTTTGGAGGAAAAAAGGGGAGGCTTGCAAGCCGAAGAATACCATCCCAACCGTGAAGCACGGGGGTGGCAGCATCATGTTGTGGGGGTGCTTTGCTGCAGGAGGGACTAGTGCACTTCACAAAATAGATGGCATCATGGGGGAGGAAAATGATGTGGATATATTGAAGCAACATCTCAAGACATCAGTCAGGAAGTTAAAGCTTGGTCGCAAATGGGTCTTCCAAATGGACAATGACCCCAAGCATACTTCCAAAGTTGTTGCAAAATGGCTAAAGGACAACAAAGTCAAGTTATTGGAGTGGCCATCACAAAGCCCTGACCTCAATCCTATAGAAAATTTGTGGGCAGAACTGAAAAAGCGTGTGTGAGCAAGGAGGCCTACAATCTGACTCAGTTATACCAGCTCTGTCAGGAGGAATGGGCCAAAATTCACCCAACTTATTGTGGGAAGCTTGTGGAAGGCTACCCGAAAAGTTTGCCCCAAGTTAAACCATTTAAAGGCAATGCTAACAAAATATTAATTGAGTGTATGTAAACTTCTGACTCACTGGGAAAGTGATGAAAGAAATAAAAGCTGAAATAAATCATTCTCGCCACTAATATTCTGCCATTTCACATTCTTAAAATAAAGTGGTGATCCTACCTGACCTAAGACAGGGAATTTTTACTAGGATTAAATGTCAGGAATTGTGGAAAAACTGAGTTTAAATGTAATTGGCTAAGGTGTATGTAAACTTCCGACTTCAACTATATTTTATGAGAGAAGCTGTAAGTTGCAAAACAAGTGATGGCTAATGTGACCATGTCACGGACCACATTAGGAAGAAAGGATGCTTTCTTCAGGACCTCCATTGAATGTTGGTTTGCAGAAACCTCCATAACTCTACAGAATTCCACATTATTGTTTTCTCTATTTCACCCTCACTTCAAAATCTTAATTAAACTAATCCCTGTGAAGGAGTTAAATGCTTAATTCCCTCCATGGCTCTTAGGCTGCATGGAAATGTTCTCCCAAGGGGCTACAGCACAAAAAATAGCATCATTTGATAACGAAGAGGAGAAAATAATTGTGTTCCTCTTGTGCATTGCTTGTTGCCCTTTTGTCTGCACATTACGTTTAAATTGATTTGAACATGTTCGGATCGTACACAAGGAGACTACGTGAGAGATTTAATGGGACTCAATGTTGCTTCTAATAGCACCTTGAATTCGCTGATGTGGTTGTTTTTATATTTCCAAGAAAATCACTTTATATTTTACTTCAGACATTTGAAATATTTGTAACAGCAACGTGAAAGAGCACTCAGAGATAATGATGACTTATCTTTTAGCCAAAAGATCAATGGCCAAACCCATTGAAGATAACTACTGTATTGTATTCATAAAGATAAATTGCATGCACATACAGTGAGCTCCAATAGTGTTGGGACAGCCACAAATGTGTTGTTGTCTTGGCTCTGTACTCCAGGACTTTGGATTTAAATTATACATAGACTATGAGGTTAAAGGGCACTCATTTCATTAATGATTTAAAAATGGAACTATGATGGCCGAAGAATTTAGCTGAGAGCATGATATCTCATTTAATGAATTGTCTTTTTTTGGTTTGCTGCAATGAATCTAAAGAATATTAGTAATTACATTGCCTATTAGCCTATGGTAATTTGGTACGTTATAGTTACTGCAGTACGCAGCATGGTCAATATGATGGAGGGAAATGATTTGGAAGTTGTGATCCAACCTGGAAGAAGTTGCCTGTCGGCAGTGAGCAATTTAAACACGAGCATCGTTTGAAAGGATCTTGAATTTTTTTACTATTGTGATTGCCCATTTCAGTGTCTATATTGATGCTAGTGTGTTAAAATGTAGGCAAAACATGAAAAATAACTGGGATTTTGCAGTTTTTTAAAGTGGGGGATGGTCATTAAAATATCCCACTAAACAAGTTGTGGTTATACAATACACAGGGAACCTATAATAGCCTCACATCCATTTGATTTGAGAGAGGGAAGCAGTCTGGTGGGCAGGAGTTCGGACTTCAAATGCGTACGTGTTTCACAGCTGACCCAAAGGCCCTTGAAGTCCTAAAGATGAGAGCTGAGCTACAGGCAGAAAAATACCAAAACAAAGTGCTGCTGGACACCATGACCACCTTGAAAAGCCAGCTGGCATCCCTAAGAGGTGCATCATCTTTGAATTAACTTTAACATTTAAATAACAGTTGAGAATTAGTCGGTCCTAAGATTAACAGATGGACTGGATTGTTATGAGTGTCATGATTTCAAAAGCTACGTTACTCTTTTTAAATAGTAATTGTGCATGTTTTGAGATGGGGTTAGGGTTAAGTAGTTCACAAATGTTATTGTTAATCTGTGTGTAGGGTCTGACCAGCAGTAGGCTACGGAATCAGGGGGGACTCCAACAGCGAGGGGGAATCAACCAGGGGACTCGTCCTCATTATCTTCCTCTGTCTCTGAGGAGGAAAATCTACCAAAGAAGAAGTGAAGAGCCTGAGGGTGGGTGAAGAAATATTTTTACACAAACTACCCAATTGTACTACCTTACAAATTGGAAATTATCACATCCTACAGTAAAATAAGGTTGTTTTTTGTTTTGTTCTCTGTTTTCTATTGCAGTGAAAACAGTGAATGGTGTTGTGCAGAGGTACAACCATAGATGCATGAAGTATAAATTAAAATATATTTGGCAAAATTACATTGTTACTGCTTTCTTGCATTGTCGGAAAATCCGCGATTTAGGCAGCTTGTTGCATTGCGGCCATAGAAATAGAATCCATAGAAGGGTGTTGTAAACTTATGGGTACACTCAAAATGGCTGCATGTCCTGACTTTGTATTTATTATGGATTCCCATTAGCTGCTGCCTAGGCAGTTTTCAAAACATTACAATACGTGCATAACAGATTTCACAACACACTAAGTGTTTGTCCTCAGGCCCCTACTACACTACCACATTTCTACAACATAAAATCCATGTGTACGTGTGTGTATAGTGCGCATGTTATCATGTGTGTGTATGCATGTGTCTGTGCCTATGTTTGTGTTGCTCCACAGTCCCTGCTGTTCCATAAGGTGTATTTTTACTGCTTGCATCAGTTACCTGATGTAGAATGGAGTTCCATGTAGTCATTGCTCTATGTAGTAATGTGCCCCTCCCATAGACTGTTCTGGACTTGGGGACTGAAGAAACCTCTAGTGGCATGTCTTGTGGGGTATGCATGGGTGTCTGAGCTTTGTGCTAGTCGTTTAAACAGACAGTTCGGTGCTCTCACAATGTCAGTACCTCTCACAAATACAAGTAGTGATGAAGTCAATCTCTCCTCCAATTTGAGCCAGGAGAGATTGACATGCATATTATTAATGTTTGCTCTCTGTGTACATCCAAGGGCCAGCCGTGCTGCCCTGTTCTGAGCCAAATGCAATTTTCCTAAGTCCTTTTTTGTGGCACCTGACCACACGTCTGAACAGTAGTCTAGGGGCGACAAAACTAGAGCCTGTAGGACCTGCCTTTTTGATAGTGCTGTTAAGAAGGCAGAGCAGCGCTTTATTATGGACAGACTTCTCCCCATCTTAACTACTGTTGTATCAATATGTTTTGACCATGACAATTTACCATCCAGGGTTACTCCAAGCAGTTTAGTCACCTCATCTTGCTCAATTTCCACATTATTTATTACCTTGATTTAGTTGAGGTTTAGGGTTTAGTGAATGATTTGTCCATCAAAGAACACCCTCTGTGTTCTGTTAGACAGGTAACTCTTTATCCACAATATAGCAGGGGGTGTAAAGCCATAACACATACGTTTTTCCAGCAGCAGACTATGATCGATAATGTCAAAATCCACACTGAAGTCTAACAAAACAGCCCCCACAATCTTTTTATTATCAATTTCTCTCAGCCAATCATCAGTCATTTGTGTAAGTAGTCTGCTTGTTGAATGTCCTTCCCTATAAGCTTGCTGAAAGTGTCTTGTCAATTTGTTTACTGTAAAAAAGCATTGTATCTGGTCAAACATATTTTTTCCCAAAACTTTACTGAGGGTTGGTAACAGGCTGATTGGTCGGCTATTTCAGCCAGTAAAGGGGGCTTTACAATTCTTAGGTAGCGGAATGATTTTTGCTTCCCTCCAGCCCTGAGGGCACACACTTTCTAGTAGGCTTAAATTGAAGATATGGCAAATAGGAGGGGCAATATTGTCCTCTATTATCCTCAGTAAATTTCCATCCAAGTTGTCAGACCCCAGTGGCTTGTCATTGGTTAATAGTGTAGATTCTTCTTTTTATTCAGTTTAGTCACATGATTTCTCAGTTGCAGTACGTTTGCAAATCGCTTGTGCAGCCAGACTTATTTGCCATTCCCTTTGCCTCATCCCTCTCAACCATACCATTTTTCAAATCCTCATCAATCCACAGAGATTTAACAGTTTTTACAGTCATTTTCTTCATGGGTGTGTGCTTATTAGTAACTGGGATAAGCAATTTCATAAATGTGTTAAGTGCAATGTCTGTTTGCTCTTCATTACACACCACGGACCAACAAATATTCTTTACATCAGCAACATAGGAATCACTACAAAATGTATTGTGTGACCTCTTATACACTATATTAGGCCCATCCTTTGGAACTTTGGTTTTCCTATCACTACATCCAATGGATCTGGATACTGCTTTCAAGCACATTTCTGCAGCATTAGTAAAGATGTGAGTAATACATGTTGATGATTTCATTTCTGGGCTGTTTGTAACTACCCTGGTAGGTTGACTGATAACCTGAACCAGGTTGCAGGCACTGGTTACAGTTTGAAGCTTTTTCTTGAGTGGGCAACTTGATGAAAGCCAGTCCATATTTAAATCACCTAGAAAATATACCTCTCTGTTGATATCACATACATTATCAAACATTTCACACATGTTATCCAGATACTGACTGTTAACACTTGGTGGTCTATAGCAGCTTCCCACCAGAATGGGCTTTAGGTGAGGCACATGAACCTGCAGCCGTATTACTTCAACAGTATTTAACATGAGATCCTCTCTAATCTTTACAGGAATGTGGTTATGAATATAAACAGCAACACCTCCACCACTGGCATTTCTGTCTTTTCTGTAAATGCTATAACCTTGTATTGCTACCACTGTATCATCAAAGGTATTGTCTAAGTGAGCTTCAGAGATAGTCAGAATATGAATGTCATCTGTTACTAGCAGGTTCTTAATTTCATGAACCATGTTTCTTAAGCTACATATGTTAACGTGGGCTATTTTGAGCAGTTTTCTGGGATGCTTGCTGGCTTTCATTGCTTTACTGGGAAGCTTAGCAGAAGTAGAATACGTAGATGTTATTTATGTTATATATCGGATTTATTTGGACAGTGAAGCTAAAACCTTTAATTAGGCTTTTAACTCCAGCATTTTGAATTTGATATCAAGTGTGAGGTGACTTTTATATGAGGTGTGTGAGAGAAATTACAAGATTATGTTACAATACTGTTATTCCATCAAATGGTTGTTTTATGCAACAAGATAGAGTGTTCTTATAACTCTATTGTGTCTGTGTGAACTGAAAGTGGGCCTCTGGGTGGCTGAAATGCTGACAGAAATGTTTTATTTTATTTTTTATTTCACCTTTATTTAACCAGGTAAGCTAGTTGAGAACAAGTTCTCATTTACAACTGCGACCTGGCCAAGATAAAGCAAAGCAGTGCGACACAAACAACAACACAGAGATACACATGGGATAAACAAACGTACAGTCAATAACACAATAGAAAATCGGTATACAGTGTGTGCAAATGAAGAAAGGAGATAAGGCAATAAATAGGCCATATTAATTACAATTTAGCAATTAACACTGGAGTGATAGATGTGCAGATGAGGATGTGCAATTAGAAATACTGGTGTGCAAAAGAGCAGAAAAACAAAAACAAATATGGGATGAGGTAGGTAGTTGATTGGATGGGCTATTTACAGATGGGCTGTGTACAGCGGCAGCAATCGGTAAGCTGCTCTGACAGCTGATGCTTGAAGTTAGTGAGGGAGATATAAGTCTCCAACTTCAGTGATTTTTGCAATTCGTTCCAGTCATTGGAAAAGGCGCCTTTTTAACGCAATTCAAAAACAATAGCAGGAGCTGGCTAAAAGAATGTCCTGTGTATAGAAATAACGGGAATGCCTGCTCACTGTTTTGCTGCTCCCAAACATACACTTTTAACAAACACCTTTATTGATAGGCTATTTGGCGAATACATTGGGCAGGATAAAATAAGAGCCTTCATTAAGGGGAGATGAGGCTATGCTTGGTTTTTATCAAATGAAACGAAATGGGATTTTTAAAAACTTTTTTTGTGTTTCTTAACACAAGGTTCATCGGCACCAATTGGCACTGTTTGGTAAAACCCTCTCCATGCACAGTGTTGTGCGTCACTGCTGGATAGGCTGCATTTCCTCTCTCAAAATCCATGCCATTAGTAGCCGTGTCACCGCTAAGAACTGCTTTCGGTAGGTCTTAAATCCACCCAATTGTGCTGAATGATATTTTCAAATTTGCTCTTGTTTTTAAGGACACACCTCAAATATTGCCACCTCTCCCACCTCAGCACAAGCGAGCTGATGTTAGACATCAGACCTGGCGCAAGGGGTGGAAGATGCCAGAGCACCAGTTTTTACATGCCAAAATTGCCAACTCACGTGAGTTTGACAAGCACCAGTCGAAAATAGACCTCTATGACTGAATTGAAATGCAACTGACCCCAACCCTCATACATACACAGTATATAATTTATTCAGTTTGTTGGCTACAAGGCTAAGACCAAGAAAGGAAGTGGTGCTTAGCATCTGATGAACTATCAGTATGTGACATGTGAGCACCTCTGTAAAATGCTCTATTCTAACAATATATCCAAGATAGTGGGAGTAGATTTGATTTCCTCCAACCCTTCCCAGCTATTACAGAATAAATGCTGCCCTTTTGTTAAACTGTCCTGAATGCTTTCACACCATTTATTCTCCTACGTAGTTGGATAGTAGAGTCAGAGGCGAAATCAGTATTTTTGCTGACACCACAATAGTAATATCTTACCCTCTCAGGTGTGGGTGGGGGGGTAGAAAAGAAATGTGATCAGGAGTGATCTCCCACTTCTTTCCTCTTTTCAGTCCCCTGCCTCAGTAACGTGATGATGGTTATTGATTCAGTCTGGGGCCTCTTGAGCTGAGCGTACCTTGAGACAAGCTCCCCAATGGTTTGTGGCTTTGGGAGAGAGAGGGACCAAATCGAACTGTCAGCCAGCCTGTAAGGAGTGAGAGAGCATCTCTCTGCCCCACGGTGACAGCAGATGATGAAGACGGATGAGCAGCATTCTTAGATTTCATCCACACCACCTCCCTCTCCTCAACCCATCGTATGAACTTCTCTCTGGCTTCTCCCTCCAATATCTTGGCTACCAGAACTTACAAAGTTATTTTCTCTGTGACTAAGTATGACATAGTTGGCGTTTCTGTATAACTGGTAGGGCCGGGACGATACAAGTACCGCAATATTTTTGCCATGGCAAAAATGAAAACACAAAGCAGCCCAAACACTTTGGTCCTTTAAAAAACATCTGTATGTAAAATAGTGTGTGCTGTAACTTGGAAAATAAATGAATGTGACTCTGGATGACAATATAATGTTTGTCTCCAACATTAGGGCTGGTTTCCGAAAGAAGTTAAATCCGCTCCGTGTTTTGTTTCTTTGCCATGATATTAAGGACTAAAGTGATACTGGTATTTGCCCAAGCCCTAAATACTGGTATCATCCTTTCTATCTGTTGGCAATGGTGATTATAGATTCAAATCAGCAGCAGAAGACAATATGAAAAGAAACAACAGAAATAGGAACAGAAATTACTTCTCGAAGGAGTTCAAGGTAAGTCTTAGTCAAAAATATGTGTGTATTTGGGAGATATTTGGAAAACACAAATGATAGTGATAAACACCGAAAGGTAGGCTACTTATGCAATCCCAATTTGAGAGTGAAAGACTTTGAAGGACACAATATATCGAATTTTTTTGTACTAATCTCCCTTAAAGAATTCTTACTGCAGGCAATGTTTTGCAATACTTTGAGCAGTTGATTGAACCGTGAGGATGGTGGTTTTTGGAGATGGGAACAAAGTAATAATCCCTGGCTGTGCCCCTGGAGACCTGGACTGCCAGGACTGTCGAGGCGGGAACAGCGGTTCGATAAGGACTCATTCTCATAGGAATCCAACTCCAAGAAGGTCCAGTCAAGAGCAAATATCACCAGGGGAAATCTTGAGTTTCTTAAGTAGAAGAAAATGAGAATACAAAGTAGGTGTTCACTTAGGGCAAGTTGATACATTTTTGCTATTGAAAAATAGAATGAGCCTTTTTCTTTACCAGGAGTGGGTGTGTAACAGAGTAAGTCGTTTTCCAGGGATGGATTATCAAACGAAATGGGATGGGTTGAGGAAAAAATTATGAAGGCTGGACACCTGAGTCCCCGTCACTTCTGTGATGTTGATGGATGTATGATTGTGTGGATCAGGTCATGGCTAGAGATCAGATTGCTTAGTGGAAGTAAACATGTAGTCAAGACCGGTCCAATTATGGTAAATGGGCACTACAGTATATGAGGTGCTCTGTTTTTAAAATGCATGTAAAACCATCCCTCCCATTTTCAAGTGATATTTTTGCACTTTTTAGTTGCAGGTTCACTAGTTTACTCAAGTAGGCCTACAGTAAAAGCCTTTTTGGGGGCATTGATTAAATGCATTATATTTCCCCCCCAAATCTTCTTGTGGTGTCAAAGGCCCAAAAACAGACAGATAATCTCACTGACTCAGAAATGAGGGCTGAGGTTATAACAGATTCACTTCTCCTCAAACAGGCAAAACAGGCTTGTCTGCGATTGGAAAGCTTGACTCAAGTCTGTGTGGGATCACCAACCAAATGACATTCCCTTTGGTACCTTTCTGTCACGACTTCCGTCGAAGTCGGTCCCTCTCCTTGTTCGGGCGGCATTCAGCGGTCGACGTCACCGGCCTTCTAGCCATCGCCGATCCACTTTTCATTTTCCATTTGTTTTGTCTTTGTCTTACACACCTGGTTTCAATCCCCCAACTACTTGTTCATTATTTAACCCTCTGTTCCCCCATGTTTGTTTGGGAGTAATTGTTTGTATGTTATACAGTCCGTTATGTGGGCTTGCTTTATTATATTTGTATTTGCCTATTTTGAGTAAATTACGTTTATTTACTCATATCTGCTGTGTTGCGCCTGACTCCTCTACACAAACTACACACAGACCTCTTTACACTTTCCCAGTCATATGACCAGTCTCAGAGGAAGCTATGTACGAGCAAGATTGCGGAAACTACGAGTCTTTTGATCAGCTTTTAAACCAAGCAAAATTATCAAGCTGGGATTCAAACACATGCAGAATAAAGAAAAATGACGGGACAGAAAAATGGCAGAATAAATTCTAGAGCTCATAGTGTTGTATGTTGTGCTAAAGTGATTGCTGTCAGAATTTGCGTTGAGGCCAGTTTGGCTAGAGGACAGGTCACTTGGGTGCAGGCTTTTCCGTTTGAAATGTCCAGGGAGGGTTTGTTTGTATTATCCGGGGTGTCATTATCTAAATTATTAGTGAATTGGAAATTGGAATGTTTTAGGACTCCCTAAGCTATTGGACAGAGTAGAATTTTGAATGAGCTGTCTTTAATGAAACAAAGATATTGCAATTATGGACTTGTTTTCCAGCAAAAGGTTGTATTACACAAATTAAAAATGTTATTGAAAGAGTTTCATGCCTTGTCTGTCAATTAGATGCTTTCATATCCCTCATTTCAGTGCAACCAGGTGTAAGTTTCAACCAATCAGGGTGTTGAAAGTAAGATACTGAAATAATGTTAGAATGAAACAATAAGGCCCGAGGAGGTGTGGTACTGTATATGGCCAATATACGATGGTTATGAGCTGTTCTTATGCACGAAGCAATGCAGAGTGCATGGATACAGACCTTAGCCGTGGTATATTGGCCATATATCACAAACCTCTGAGGTGCCTTATTGCTATTATAAACTGGTTACCATCATAATTAGAGCAGTAAAAATAAATGTTTTGTCATACCCATGGTATATGGTCTGACATACCACGGCTGTCAGCCAATCAGCATGCAGGGCTCGAACCTCCCAGTTTATAATCCCACATAAATTACATTGATCTCCAACTCTGTGATAGACACCCTCAAGTAAATACAGTTAAACAAGTTGAGAAACTTAAGGAAGTGATAGGAGGCTGGAGTAATGTTTAATGTTCAGCAATGTAGGATGGCCACGCATTGTTTTCAAGTGAGCTACACTGGTTCTACTCTGAGTCTTGTCGCGTTAGGGTAACGTGGGGTACCTATCACCTGGGGGTTACTGACCCCCCCCTCATGTAAACATTTTAAGTCACTCTAACAAAACAATTCTGAGGTAAATTTATCTAATATTTCATGATTTAGAAAAAGTTATATATAATCTAATTAAGTTAGATCTATAAACTTTTTATATATTCACTACCTGTACAAAGTTTTAGAACACCTACTCATTCAAGGGTTTTTCTATATTTTTTACTATATTATATATTTGAGATTCTTCAAAGGAGCCACCCTTTGCCTTGATGACAGCTTTGCACACTCTTGGCATTCTCTCAACCAGCTTCATGAGGTAGTCACATGGAATACATTTAAATTAACAGGTGTGCCTTCTTAAAAGTTAATTTGTGGAATTTCTTTCCTTCTTAATGTGTTTGAGCCAGTCAGTTGTGTTGTGATAAGGTAGGGGAGATATACAGAAGATAGCCCTATTTGGTAAAATACCAAGTTCATTTTATGGCAAGAACAGCTCAAATAAGCAAAGAGAAACAACAGTCCATCATTACTTTAAGACATGAAGGTCTTCAAGAACTTTGAAAGTTTCCTCAAGTGCAGACGCAAAAACCATCAAGCGTTATGATGAAATTGGCTCTCATGAGGACCGCCATAGGAAAGGAAGACCCAGCGTTACCTCTGCTGCAGAGGATAAGTTCGTTAAGAGCTTCCAGACTCAGCATTTGCAGCCCAAATAAATGCTTCACAGAGTTCAAGTAACAGACACATCTCAACACCATTCAGAGAAGACTGTGTGAATCAGGCCTTCATGGTCAAATTACTGCAAAAAAACACTACTAAAAGACACCAAGAAGAAGAAGAAGAGACTTTATTGGGCCAAGAAACAGTAGCAATGGACATTAGACCGGTGGAAATTTGTCCTTTGGTCTGAAGACATGTTCGTGGAGGAGTGGCGGAGTGAGTTCTGAGCCACCTCCGCCCATGGGACGTACCTCGCCCATTCTCCTGGCCGGTCCTGGCAATACAACCGCAGAAACCTACCCACCTCCTGGTTCACTCTCTCCACCTGCCCATTACTCTCGGGGTGATAACCCGAGGTCAGGCTGACCGAAACCCCCAGACGCTCCATAAACGCCCTTCACACTCAGGACGTGAACTGGGGACCCCGATCAGAAACGATGTCCTCAGGCACCCCGTAGTGCCGGAAGACGTGGGTAAATAGGGCCTCCGCAGTCTGTAGGGCCGTAGGGAGACCGGGCAACGGGAGGAGACGGCAGGACTTAGAAAACCGATCCACAATGACCAGGATCGTGGTGTTCCCCTGAGACGGGGGAAGATCGGTCAGAAAGTCCACCGACAGATCAGACCACGGCCGTTGTAGAACGGGGAGGGGCTGTAACTTCCCTCTAGGCAGGTGCATAGGAGCCTTACTCTGAGCGCACACCGAACAAGAAGAGACATAGAACCTCACGTCCCTAACTAAGGTGGGCCACCAGTACTTCCACCTAAGACCCCGCACTGTCCTTGCCACACCATGATGACCCGAAGAGGGTAGCGTGTGAGCCCACCGAATCAATTGATCACGGACACCAAGCGGCACGTACTTAAGACCTGTAGGACATTGTGGAGCCACCTCCCATACCACCGGTGCCACCAACCTTGAAGCTGGAAGGATGGGAGTAGGATCGATGGGTCGATCCTCTGTGTCATAGAGACAGGACAGCGCGTCGGCCTTCGTGTTGAGGGAACCTGGTCTATACGAGATAGTAAACCTAAATCTGGTGAAAAACATGGCCCACCTTGCCTGACGATGATTCAGTCTCCTCGCTGCCCGAATATACTCCAGATTACGGTGGTCAGTCCAGAAGAGGAAAGGGTGCTTGGCCCCCTCAAGCCAGTGTCTCCACACCTTCAGGGCCTTTACCACAGCTAACAACTCCCGGTCCCCCACATCATAGTTTCGCTCCGCCGTACCGAGCTTCTTCGAAAAGAAAGCGCAGGGGCGGAGCTTCGGTGGCGTGCCCGAGCGCTGTGATAGCACGGCTCCAACCCCAGCCTCGGACGCGTCCACCTCCAATATGAACGCCAAAGAGGGGTCCGGATGTGCCAACACGGGAGCATCAGTAAACAGCGCCTTCAAACGATTGAAAGCTCTGTCTGCCTCTGCCGACCACCGTAAACGCGCCGGCCCCCCCTTCAGCAGTGAGGTAATGGGAGCCGCCACCTGGCCAAAACCCCGGATAAACCTCCGGTAGTAATTGGCAAACCCTAAAAACCGCTGCACCTCCTTTACCGTGGTCGGAGTCGGCCAATTACGCACGGCCTTAACGCGGTCACACTCCATCACCACCCCCGAGGTGGAAATGCGATAACCCAGGAAGAAGACGGCTCGTTTGGAGAACACACATTTCTCAGCCTTAACGTATAGGTCATGCTCCAGCAGTCGCCCAAGCACCTTGCGCACCAGAGACACATGCGTGGCGCGTGTGGTGGAATAGATCAGGATATCATCAATATACACCACCACACCCTGCCCGTGCAGGTCCCTGAGAATCTCGTCTACAAAGGATTGAGAGACGGCTGGAGCATTCTTTAACCCATACGGCATGATGAGGTACTCATAATGGCCAGATGTGGTACTAAACGCGGTTTTCCACTCGTCTCCATCCCGAATACGCACCAGATTATACGCGCTCCTGAGGTCCATTTTCGCGAAAAAACGCGCTCCGTGAAATGATTCTACCGCCGTAGCGATGAGAGGTAGCGGGTAACTAAACCCCACTGTGATGGAATTGAGACCTCGATAATCAATGCACGGATGCAGACCTCCCTCCTTTTTTTTCACAAAAAAGAAACTCGAGGAGACGGGTGATGTGGAGGGCCGAATGTACCCCTGTCCCAGAGATTCCGTGACATATGTCTCCATAGCCAACGTCTCCTCCTGTGACAATGGGTACACGTGACTCCTGGGAAGTGCAGCGTTTACCTGGAGGTTTATCGCGCAATCCCCCTGTCGATGAGGTGGTAATTTGGTCGCCCTCTTCTTACAGAAGGCGATAGCCAAATCGGCATACTCAGAGGGAATGCGCACAGAAACCTGGTCTGGACTCTCCACCGACGTGGCACCGATGGAAACTCCCATACACCTACGTGAAAACACTCCTCTGACCACCCCTGGAGAGCCCCCTGTTTCCATGAAATCCTGGGATTGTGACTGGCCAGCCAGGGAACCCCCAGCACCACTGGAAATGCAGGTGAATCGATAAGGAAGAGACTAATTCGCTCCCTATGATCCCCCTGCGTTACCATGTCCAGTGGAACCGTGGCCTCCCTGACCAGCCCAGACCCTAACGGTCGGCTATCTAAGGAGTGCACGGGGAAGGGGGGACATATCGGCACCAGCGGAATCCCCAGCTTACGGGCGAGTCCGCGATCCATAGAGTTCCCAGCTGCGCCTGAATCGACTAGCGCCTTATGCTGGAGAGAGGTAGAAAACTCTTATACAAACATGTGACCAACAGGGAGCTCTGGGTGAGTTTGGTGCTGACTCACCTGGGGTGACCGAGAAGTGTTCTGCCTGCCCTCTCGACTCCTAGACAGGCTCCTCCAGCCCCGGTCGGAAGTGTGTCCTCTCCGACCACAGCTGGTGCAGGAGGAGCCTCCTCCTCCGGTACCCCTCGATGCGGCCCCCCCTAACTCCATAGGTATGGGAGCGGGAGGGCCAGGAGGTGGAACTGACAGGACCCTTTCTGAAAGCCTGCGGGCAGCTAGCAGATTGTCCAGCCGGATCGATATGTTTATGAGTTCATCGAGGGAGAGAGTGGAGTCCCGACAAGCTAGCTCCCTGCGGACATCCTCCCAGAGGCTGCACCGGTAGTGGTCCATTAGGGCCCTGTCATTCCACCCGGCCCCAGCGGCCAAGGTCCGGAACTCCAGCGCGAAGTCCTGCGTGCTCCTCGTCTCCTGCCTAAGGTGGAACAGCCGTTCATCTGGATAGTGGTCCCTAGCCGAGTCTGGGCCATTCCAAACTGCGTTGGTCCACTCCAGGGCTCGGCCCGTCAGGCAGGAGACGAGGACGCTCACACTCTCTTCGCCCGAGGGAGTCGGCCTCGCGGTAGCCAGGTACAGCTCGAGCTGGAGCAAAAATCCCTGGCACCCAGCCGCCACTCCATCGTACTCCCTCGGGGGCGCAAGACGAAGTGCGCTGGAGCCGGCCGCCGCCGGAGGAGTGGGTTGAGTCGGAGGAGGAGCTGGAGGCGAGGTGGGGAGACCACTCCTCTCCCATCGGTCCATTCTCTCCATCATCTGGTCCATCACCGACCCAATCCGATGGAGGATGGTCGTATGATGGAGGACGCGCTCCTCAAACAAACTTAGAACCTGACACCTGAACTTGATATCCATCCCACTGTCTTGATTGAATCTTCTGATTCTGAAGTGGAATGCCTTTAACACAGTCATTATGCATAAGGGGTGCTTTCGGTCCTGATTAAACTGTCGGATACTCTTACCCCACCGGAAAGGTATGGGTAAACATCAGGTTACGCCTCTCCACAATTCTCCTGCATTATGTAATTACAAAAGTGTCTAATGACCCGTGGGCTCATTA
Source organism: Salvelinus alpinus (assembly GCF_045679555.1). Lineage (NCBI taxonomy): Eukaryota > Metazoa > Chordata > Actinopteri > Salmoniformes > Salmonidae > Salvelinus > Salvelinus alpinus. Next base: position 11,744,031 of record NC_092111.1, read on the forward strand.
CCCTGTCATTAGAAGTGGTAGGTGTGCAGCGTTGTTTCACGGACTGTTCCCTCACAATGAAGGACCTTTAAGTGTAATTGCATTGTTGGGCTCACTAGAGTGTTCTTCACCTCCCTGAAGAGCAGGGAAGCAACGTATAGAGATATCCAGGACGAGGTGAATACATACAGAGGGTGCACTACAGGAAAGTTCTACAGAACTTATAATATGCCTTGGGATCAGTCGTTTCTTAAATTGTAGTCAAAATATGGAAAGACTATGTCGTTTCTCTCAAAACAGTGACGTGAGGGAATTCCAATGGTGCCCAAACAATATTATACGAATACTGTCACCTACAGTAACTCATCTTTTTAAGGTTTCTCATTAGGTTGCCTGTCTATGAATCGAACATAATCAAAAAGTATGCATAAAACAGCCTAAGGTAAGTAAAACAGATAAGTAATATTCGAGTTCTTGATATCCTGACGCCTAAAGTACAATACGGACTGAAATGGAACAGAGAGATTTGTGTGGTCCTCCCTATCCCAGTTTGCTACATTGACAGGCACTGCACAACAAGTCACACACCGGTTCAGCTGGCAAAGCTCCTCCTGCTAGCCCAGGCCACCAAAGCCTTACAAATTCCATGGTGACTGAAGTTGTTCAGCACTGAATCGGCCCCCAGCCCATTCAGATATGACAAGCTGTGTGTCTGTCAAGAAAAAGAAGTGCCACTGACTGAAAACAAACTGGCACTATCACTACCCCCCACATAAGGCTGGCACTGCAGACAGTGGGGTGACAAATTTTCCATTGGCAACTTGCGATGACGCCCTGTGATTTTGCCATGTGCTGAGGCGTGTGGGATCACAACAGGGTTTTTCCTTTCTTGGCCGCACCAACCGTCTTTTGGGGCTTAATTAACATGGCCGTCAACACTCCTAAAATGCATCTGACTCGCGCCAAAGCCAAAACGTTACACTCCTCCTTGTATACAGACATGTAATTACATAGTTCCTGTAATGGAAATGGCCTGTTTGTAGAATTGTTTGCATTTTTATAGTATTTTGAGATGTATTTGATTACTTAATGGCCTATAGATAAGCTACCCATTGTAGTGTCCGAATAACACAACATACTTAATTTCCCAATAGTTAGTTATGCCCATGAAATTAAATAGGCGAAGTTGCATTTTGTGACAAAAAAAATTGTTCTACTACTTGATTAATAGAATGATAAGTCAGGCAACCTTGCCACAGTTCAAAAGGTCAGCAGTGTTTGTTCTGCCGTGTGACTGAGACTTTTAATCCATTTGAAAAGGTCATTTTGGACCATTTGTTCACTCAGGTTGAGCTGGCTCGCGTGCTTTGCTGACCGCCGAGTTTGTCAATATAAGAGACTGTGCAGAAGTGAGCAACAAGAGAACAACAAGACAAATCTTACTAAATTCAAGAGGAAACTTTATTTATTTACAAAAAAGAAATAACACTTGGAAAAGAGATTACAGATTAAACAGTAGGCTGGACCATTGTACGTAAACAGCAGGCTTATCCTGTTATAATAGCTCTCAATAACAACAAAATATACTGTATAGAGAGTAATTCAATACATTTTGTGATTTTTATCTCTACACATGAAGTCTAGAATGGAACAGAAGCTTGTTTCTAATGTAATTTGACCCTCAATCCCCGAATCTGTATCCAAACATTTGCATTGAGACAATGTGTGTAGTAAGAGTTACAGTGGAATACATTTCCAATGCAAATACAATGTTCCACTTCTGTATAGACATTTATGTCATTTATGACCTAATGCAATAATAGTGTCATCCTCCTTGGTTAACATGCCTAACGTTCAACGTTCAAGTTTATAAAAAGTTTATAATTGGCTCATTCATCCCCCTCCTCTCCCCTGTAACTATTCCCCAGGTCGTTGCTGCAAATGAGAACGTGTTCTCAGTCAACTTACCTGGTAAAATAACGGTAAAATAAAAAATAAAAAAATAAAAATACTAGAGCAGGGGTGGCTAACTGGCCCTTTTGTAGGCCTGCAGGTGAATTCCCCCAAAAAACACACCAAAAAACATTCTGCTTAGGGCCCCAAAAAGGCTAGGACTCGCTCTGACTGCATGTGTGGGTATGGATGTGGGTACGCAGACCCGCGTGCCACTGCGGCCCATCATGATGAGTTCATGAAGAGTGACCCCCACCCTCATCAAAGTTGCCCATCCCTGGTCTAGAGCGTCAAAGGAGGGACAAACATGTTCTAAGGTTTGGGATCTGAAAAAAAAATGGCCCAATCGAATCACATACAGTGACACACATTTCCAGTTCCCGAAACAACCCGGATCATCTGAGCCTCGTTGCGGGTAGAGGAGCTGCTCATCTTAACAAGAAGCTCTCATCAGAGAATATGGATGCAGATCTCACTCAGAGGTTAACTATATTAAAGGGCAACACATGCCTTATGTCTCTATACTGTAGACTTCCAAGCTGTTCCACCACCAGATGGTCAAATGTAAACAAGCTTTTCGTTTGTAAATTCACTCTGGCTATCTACTCCGCTTTTCAGAGCGCTCTCGTTCAACGGGCAACACCCGCTGAATATGACAGGTGTTAGTAAACGGCGGCAAAAGTACGTAATTAAATTGTTACCAGAAGCACAGTTACAGTCACTATAACGCTCTAGATAACATGAAAGCACCTGAACCAGCTCTGCTAGGGCGAGTGAAATGGTCAGAGTGAAGTGTGCTCTCATTTGTGTCTGGAAGTAGCTAGCAAGCTAGCCAATTTTAGACAGTTAGCTTGGGTGCTTGACTGCCGTTGTGAGGTCAGAACGCTCAGATCAATCCTACTCCTCGGCCACAGGGTCCAGTGTGCGCTCTGAACGCTCCGAATTTACGCTCTAAATTTACCAACGGCCCAGAGCGCACTCTGACACTGGAGGCATTAAAGGGATTAGAAACAGAGAAAGTCTGCATCCGGTGAGCATCTTTGCCGGTATACAGCACCAACAATACCACCTGGTTACATGACTTTCTCTTTGTCAATTGGGATAGTTCCCTAGCTCAGAAACGACGAGCTACGCACATCTTAATCCATTCCTTACTTAGATGTACGTGTATTTTGGGTAAATGTTGTGTCATTTGTTAGATATTACTTGTTCGATATTCCTGCACTGTCGGAGCTAGAAGCACAAGCATTTCGCTACATCCGCAATAACATCTGCTAAACACGTGTATTTGAACAATTCATTTGATTTTGATTGTTCATTTGATAGATTACAAGTTAGGACTCAAAACTAGTAGCAGCAGTAAGAGTGTCGCTGGAACTTAGGTCTATAACAGCACCAGTTCCAATTGTATCCGTTTTTTCAGGACCCTTGTGCTATGGTTGTAGTAGCAGTATTTCAGTGACTTGTTGCTCGTGTGTAATCCGTGTCTCTCTAGCCAGGTGCTACAATGGCAACAGTGTCTCAGTGGTTAAGTACTGCGGCACTGTCCGTCTATCATTGCCCCAATAATTGCCATAGTGGTATCAATGTCAGTGGCCTCATCTCATAGTATCAATACGCGCTGCAGTACAGCCCACGCGGCTGTAGAAGTCGTAGGATAGTACTGCGTGTTGTCGCAGCAGTTGTGCTTCTGCTTCAGTGTCTGTGTACTGTGGTGATACAGTAGTTGTTCCAGTGGGCCTGCGTCGCAGTTCTGTACATGTGTTGTCACTACTGGATTGATTTGTCAGTTTCTCTGGTTTGTTGCTGGGGGCTTCCATGCGGAACATTATTATGGTGATCAGTGACATCCCAGGGGAGCTAGGAAGACAAAAGGGTCTTCGGAATTTGTGTGGTGACGATGAGACTGCAGAAGAAGAGTGGAGGAAAAAAATATATTCTGGCTGGCCGCTGCGCTGTCAGTAATAGTCAGAGTAATGAGACTTAGCATATCAGTGGCTGAATTTGAATGCGCTCCCAGAAAAATGAAAATTGCAGGCTAATCTGAGAGATAATGACACACGCTCCCACCCCTTGTCTCCCACCCCATGTTTGTCTGAAGGTTCCTGGGGTGTGATATAACAAAAAGTGTGATGGTGATTGCAGCTCTTTCTTTGCATGTTTCTGTGGATGTATGAGCGTAGAGTACATGAGTGTTGTGAGTCTGTGTGGGTCTCTTTGTGTAGGGGAATACTTTGTGTAGTGTGTTTGTACGGGGGCCTGTACGACTGTGTGTGTGTGTGTGTGTGTGTGTGTGTGTGTGTGTGTGTGTGTGTGTGTGTGTGTGTGTGTGTGTGTGTGTGTGTGTGTGTGTGTGTGTGTGTGTGTGTGTGTGTGTGTGTGTGTGTGTGTGTGTGCGTGCGTGTGTCAAATCAAATCACACAATGCAGATAGTCCGGGTAGCCATTTGATTATCTGTTCAGGAGTCTTATAGTTTGGGGGTAAAAACTGTTGACAAGCCTTTTTGTCCAAGACTTGGCACTCCGGTATCGCTTGCTAGGCGGTAGTAGAGTGAACAGTCTATGACTGGGGTGGCTGGGGTCTTTGACAATTTGTAGGGCCTTCCTTTGACACCGCCTGGTGTAGAGGTCCTGGATGGCAGGCAGCTAAGCCCTAGTGATGTACAGGGCCGTACGCACTACCCTCTGTAGTGCCCTGCGGTCGGAGGCCGAGCAATTGCCATACCAGGCAGTGATGCAACCAGTCAGGATGCTCTCGATGTTGCAGCTGTAGAACCTTTTGAGGATCTCAGGACCCATGCCAAATCATTTTAGTTTCCTGAGGGGGAATAGGCTTTGTCGTGCCCTCTTCACGATTGTCTTGGTGTGTTTGGACCATTCTAGTTTGTTGGTGATGTGGACACCAAGGAACTTGAAACTCTCAACCTGCTCCACTACAACCCCGTCGATGAGAATGGGGTGGTACTCGGTACTCCTTTTCCTGTAGTCCACAATCATCTCCTTAGTCTTGGTTACGTTGAGGGATATGTTGTTATTCTGGCACCACTCGGCCAGGTCTCTGACCTCCTCCCTATAGGCTGTCTCGTCGTTGTCGGTGATCAGGCCTACCACTGTTGTGTCGTCTGCAAACTTAATGATGGTGTTGGAGTCGTGCCTGGCCATGCAGTCGTGGGTGAACATGAGGTACAGGAGGGGACTGAGCACGCACCCCTGGGGGGCTCCAGTGTTGAGGATCAGCGTGGCAGATGTGTTGCTACCTACCCTCACCACCTGGGGGCGGCCCGTCAGGAAGTCCAGGATCCAGTTGCAGAGGGAGGTGTTTAGTCCCAGGATCCTTAGCTTAGTGATGAGCTTTGAGGGTACTATGGTGTTGAATGCTGTAGTCAATGAATAGCATTCTCACATAAGTGTTCCTTTTGTCCAGGTGGGAAAGGGTAGTGTGGTGTGCAATAGAGATTGCATCATCTGTGGATCTGTTTGGGCGGTATGCAAATTGGGTTGGGTCTAGGGTTTCTGGGATAATGGTGTTGATGTGAGTCATTACCAGCCTTTCAAAGCACTTCATGGCTACGGACGTGAGTGCTACGGTTCTGTAGTCATTTAGGCAGGTTGCCTTTGTGTTCTTGGGCACAGGGACTATGGTGGTCTGCTTGACACATGTTGGTATTACAGACTCAATCAGGGACATGTTGAAAATGTTAGTGAAGACACCTGCCAGTTGGTCAGCACATGCCCGGAGCACACGTCCTGGTAATCCGTCTGGACCCGCAGCCTTGTGTATGTTGACCTGTTTAAGGTCTTACTCACGTCGGCTACAGAGAGCGTGATCACACAGTCGTCCGGAACAGCTGGTGCTCTCATGGATTCCTCAGTGTTGCTTGCCTCGAAGCGAGCATAGAAGTGATTTAGCTCGTCTGGTAGGCTTGTGTCACTGGGCAGCTCGCGGCTCTGCTTCCCTTTGTAGTCTGGAATAGTTTGCAAGCCCTGCCACATAAGACGAGCGTCGGAGCCGGTGTAGTATGATTGTGTGTGTGTGTGTGTGACTGATTTTGTGTGTGTGACTGATTTTGTGTGTGTGACTGACTGACTAGGTACAGTCAACCTAGGCCATTTTAGAACTCAAATCTGAAAGGCCTGTGTACAAAAAGACGGACTTCTCTGTGATTAAGCTGTGCTCCGTCACTGGATTAGTTATATCGCTTGCTTCAGGAGATGACAAGCTCCCCCTGTTCCTTCAAGAGGAAAACAGATTTCCTATTTCAGTTACTGTAGACTGTCCCTCGGGCAATATACCAGCTACCCTTGGAGCCCCAGTGAAGGACCCCTCTGGCATTGCTGTATATCTGAAATGTTTAAGGGCTCAGGAAACACTGTGATCCCCTTGTGGCAGAGGTGAAGAACCTCCCACTGCCGTCGTCCCTGCCTCATAGTAGAGCTCCTCAAGCAAAGGTTTTTCATTGTGCTGACACGGGGAAGTTCTCTTAGTTAGTTCTCTTGGATGCAACCGCTCTGGTCACCAGCCCCTCAGGCAATGCAGTGCAGAAGCCTTTGATAAGGAAGGACCCCTCAGGCAATACGGTAATCAAAGGTGTCCTTCTCCATGTAGTCAGTCCAGGTAGAGGAGGGCATGCTGCGGTAAGGGTCGAGTAAGATACGGAAGCATCGCACGATCAGGAGACCCAGGACGAGGAAGAGAATGAGGACAAAGATGAAGGCTGCCTTCGCCTCTAATGTCAAGAAAGAGGACGAGGACAGGTCTGATTCAGAGGCAGTCAGGGTACTGCTCAGGAAATCCTCATCCATCTTCTTCACCCCCACCACCTGTCACACAAGCACTGAGGGTTAGGAATGCATCTCGGTTTGGTAGGTAGAGGGATAGCGTCGCTGCTGGCGCCTGTAGAAAACCAAAAGGAGTGTGTAAGTGAAAGTGGAAAAATACATTCTCTTTTTTCTATGTTTTCAGTTTTTGTCTCATGAAATTGTATATCAAATCAAATCAAAGTTTTATTTGTCACGTGCACCGAATACAACAGGTGTAGACCTTACAGTGAAATGCTTACTTACAGGCTCTGACCAATAGTGCAAAAAAGGTGTTAGGCGAACAATAGGTAAGTAAAGAAATAAAACAACAGTAAAAAGACAGGCTATATACAGTAGCGAGGCTATAAAAGTAGCGAGGCTACATACAGACACCGGTTAGTCAGGCTGATTGAGGTAGTATGTAAATGTAGATATGGTTAAAGTGACTATACATATATGATGAACAGAGAGTAGCAGTAGCGTAAAAGAGAGGTGGGTGGCGGGACACAATGCAGATAGCGCGGAGCATTGGTGCAGGGCTCCCTTATGAAAGAGACCTTGGACTCAAATAAAAGAAGTCAACCTTTTTAAATGACTTAATGATCATCTTTAATGTCTCCAAAAAGAGTTTCAGGTAACAAACTGTACCTTTATTGTAGTTCTTTAAAATCACTGTTCTCACCTTCAGGAGTTAACCTCCAACTGACAAGAAAATATATGAAATTCAACACGTTTTTCCTCCTTTCCTCCTCCCTGCTAGGGTTATTCCTCCCAAACGGCGCCTTCAGTTCCCCCTCGTTTCTCCTGTTCAGTATCCCCTAGCCATTCTGTGTGAGAGGGCAGGTATAGTGGCATGGCGTTAGCACTAAGACCTCATTAGTCCACCGTGAGGACCGAGAAAAGAGGCTGCCTTCCTCTCAGGTCGAGGGTTGGACCAACTGTAAAGCTGTCTGCCTTCACTTCAGCAACTACCCAGCATACTCACTATGTGTGTCTCTGAGCATGGTGTGAATTGTGAAGGGTGCAGCGTTTCGATGCAGTGTGGTGTTTGTGATAATAATAGGAAGAAAAGCAAGTAGGAAAGGGTGAGAGTGACAACCGAGCAATTGTTGTGATCGCGATGAAATAATCACAGGGGTGATGAGCTGTGACTGATATATACTATGTAAGTATATTAGTATGGAGATGCGAAAAATACATGTAATATATTCCATTGCAGAGAATTGTATTTCTGGACATTTACATCAAAGCTTGGGAGATAAACGTTATTAACCCGGGAGCAATGAATGATATTTGCTGTAGAGATAGGGATATAGCCCCAGAGGTCACAAAACATGGCCAGTACTTTTTTATTGCAGACACTTGGAATTATAACTAACGCTTAAGCTATACTTTTTAGCAAGGACAAATATAACTATTAATTATCCATCCGCAACAGTTGAATTAAGACGTTTTAAGCAACACGCCTCACTTCATAGCGTTTCATCATCAATGTGCCAACGAGATCCAGCTTACAAAACAGCAGGCGACAGAAGTCTGACCTTTAAGGGTTCATAATAACTCTCTGGGCGCAACAGGAGCATGAGCAGGTGGTGATTGCACAGGCAGGTGGGTGTAGGCGAAATCGTGCTATGACGACTGGCTTTTCCCATAGCTCCCGAGTGTGCCTGTGCTCCCCAGTGTGTGGCTGCATCATCATGCAGATGTCACTGGCGGTAAAGCTGAGGCCGCTCCGCTGAGGCCAGCCAGTCTCTGATCCATGGTCACGCTCCGTGGCGTCATGGTGATGGGGGACTGGAGGGGAACAAGGGTTGCCAGGGAGCCAGAGACATAAGCAGGCACCACAGGCCACCTGGGCGCGTCCCCGAACGGCCAAACAGCCCTGTGCAGCTTCATGTTTATGTCTGGCTCACTCTCTCTGTAACTCTTGTCTCTGTTTTGTCTGTTTGTAAGTCTATGTTTGTCTTCTTCTATCCCTGTAAATGTTGTTGATAATGTCAGTTTTTTTCTCTTTGTTCCTGATTGACTTCCTCTGTTTACGTCTACGTTTGCCTGTTTATATTAATCGGTCTGTTTGTCTCTCTGTGAAACTGTCTCTCTCTTTGTTTTTTGTCCCTACGTCTCTCTCCCTGTCTGTCTGTTTGTCTGCCTCTCTACTTGGGTACTGTCTGTCTCTTTTCATTTCAACCACTTACTTTCCCCCACAGTTGATCAGACCCCACATTCCCCATCCCCGCCAGTCTCTGCCTTTATCTATTAATCTGGTAACGTCTTACCCCAATGCAATATACCCCTCTGTGTTCCCAACCTATTTCTTCATAACTCTACTCCTCTGTCTCTATGTCACCCAATGCAGCGCCTCTCTCGCCTCTGTCTGCCTTTCAGGGGCCACTCATGGTCTCCTTGTCAGGTAATCCATCAAAGTTCTCAGTCCAAACAATATTTTGTCAACGCTGACTCATAAACCCATGGTGTGACAGAGTGACAGCTTCAATATTTGACCCCTCTGCTCCTTAAAGCAGAGTTGACGTGTGTGAGGATTGTCATCTACACTCTTAGAAGAAAGGTTTCCGAAAGGGTTCTTCGGCTGTCCCCATAGAATAACCCTTTTTGTTCCAGGTAAAACCATTTTTGGTTCCAGGTAGAATCATATTGGCTTCCATGTTGAACCCTCTGTAGAAAGGGTTCTACATGGAACCCAAAAGGGTTCTAGCTGCAACCAAAAATAGTTATTCAAAGGGTTCTCCTGTACTCCCAGTCGGTATTAGATAGAACATCACGGCCCTGCCCACCTGTGGGGAAAACAACCTGTGGTTACCTAGGTTACAGCAGACACTTGACCTTTCCAAATGCAATTTTCTTATTGTCTGCCTGTTTTAGTCAATTACAAAGCTACATTTAAGAAAAGTACTACATGTCTAAAGATTAGAAAAAATATTGTAGAGCTTCCCTCACGCCCCTTTTTAAGATGTGCTAGCAGCCACATTAGTGATTGAGTGCTAGCTAGCTAACGACCGGAACATTAAGCTAGGCAAGACCATTAATACAAACAAACTGACTATACCGATACAAGTAGTGAATGGAGTTACAAACAGACTATGCTGAACAGGTGAAATATAATATTTTTCACACACATATAGTAGCTCACTGCTAAAGAGACAGAGAGAGAGAGAGGGGAATACACATCAATCTGCAGTCAGTATTTACACTCTGGAAAAAGAGAGAAACACAGGTTTCTATAATGGCGAGTGGTGTCTGTGAGTGGGATAGCTGTGATTTATTCATATTATTAACTTCAACGTTTCTGGATGATTCAAGAACAAACATAGCAGATTCTGTGTCAACCATGTTTTTTCATAATATGACATCCATACTTCCGTCCAGTGAATTCAAATGTTAAAACGTATCAGCATTTGAGTTTCTCATATGAGATAGGGCTGCTCTTTAGAAATGCTGAGATAAATGTCTCTTTGTTTCATCTATAAATTCCACTGCAGTTCATGGCTCATGGTCGATATGCACAACAACACCATATGAAATGAGAATCAGTGAAATGTGAAACAACAATACCTAGAAAATGTCCACTACCTGAGATGAATGTAAATCTTACGATTTTGCAGTCTTCATATGCCAAGTACGGATACAAGATAATGAAAAAGCTGTGAATAATTCAGAGGTTAGGATGGACATTGTGGGCAACACAATGCTATGGAGAGCACAGTGAATTGAACAATATTCAGACTATCGATGACTTCTGTAAGTATAGTGATACTACTAAGTATAGTGATACTACACTTCCATTGCGGTCAACGAAACCTGCTACAATGGCCATGTGAGTGATTCAGAGCTGCGAGCTGTGAATATAAAATCATGCTCTGGTTCTATTTTCAAGAAAACAATATGTGCGGCTCTCGTCCGAGAACACTGGATTAAGTGGCTTGCACCTCACACTTCCTCTGGGATTGATACGCTTCCAATGTAGTATGTAAAAACCTAGAATGCTTTCCCTCTACACCAAGTGTAGTGGTTATGTAAGTTTGTAAACTCAGCATTTAGATGAGAATTTCAACATTGTTCAGCAAAATCGGACCGACGCTTGGAGACGAGAAGCAAGAACAGAGAGTGAACATTTAATGGATAACAGATAAGAAACAAACAAGGACAGTATCTGGACAGGGGAAAACATAACAACACCAATGCTGACATGGGGAACATACTGAGGAACAGACAGATATAGAAGGGGCAATCAACAAAGTGAAGGAGTCCAGGTGAGTCCACTATTGCGCTGATGCACGTAATGATGGTAACAGGTGTGCGTAATAATGGACAGGGAGGGAGAGCGGGAGCAGGCGTGACAGTACCCTCCCCTCTAGGGGAGCCACCTGGTGTCCCAGCTGGGCGAGCCTGACGGGCCGGCCGAGACATGGGAGTCGGACGAGCCGCCTGAGGCGTGGACGCCTGAGGAGCCGGCTGAGGCGTGGGAGCCTGACAAGCCAGCTGAGGCATGGAGGCCTGACGAGCCGGCTGAGGCGTGGAGGCCTGACGAGCCGGCTGAGGCGTGGGAGCCTGGCGAACCAGCTGAGGCATGATGTGGAGTGGGAGCCTGCCGAAGCCAACCAAGGCAAGGAAGCCTCTCGAGCCAGCTAAGGCGTGGAAGTCCGACGAGCAAGCTGAGGCATCCCTGGTTCCCCCGGACTCGACGTCACCAACCAAAACAAAAACAAAACTCCCTGGTGCTTCAAATTGTGGTGTCAGCATTCTGTAAGGACCGATGCTGGGAGACGAGAAGCAAGTACAGGGAGTGAACATTTAATGGATAACAGACAAGAAACAAACAAGGACAGCATCTGGACAGGGGAAACGGCATCAATGCTGACACAGGGAACAAACTGAGGAACAGACAGATATAGAAGGGGAAATCAACAAAGTGAAGGAGTCTAGGTGAGTCCCATATTGCGCTGATGTGCGTAATGATGGTGACAGGTGTGCATAATGACTAGCAGCCTGGCGCTGAGGGGGAGCTGAAGCAAGAGCAGGCGTGACAAAAACAATTATCATAATGGTTGTTTTAACCAGAATGCAGTGAATACTGACATTATTAGGCTAAATCCCCACTGTACATTTGCTTTGATGAACCACAGAGTCATTGGGACCCCAGGTGAGGGTTGAGCCGACGACCGTTATTCCACTACATCTCATTTTGTGCCACAGTAATAAGTCTTGAGTACATAATTGGCTTCACATCCCTTTCCTTTCAAGCCCTATGCCTAACACATTTATGCTACTCTTGTGGTAAATAATGGTCAGGTACTGTATGACTGCTTTTGGTTGACCTTCTTAGCTGTACTCGAGCCCTGGTAGGGATACAGTAGCGTCGCGCTGCCGTGCGTCACTGGTGCTATTAGTCTAGCGTAATAGTTATCGATCTCCCATTGTGTACTCTGTCTGTGGCGGTAATGGCCACTGTCACTTAGGATGGCTCATGCGGCGCCAGTACGGTGAGCCAGCACGGTGATCTCTGTAGCCGGTCACGGGCCAAACACTTATGTAACTGGTGACTGGCAGCACTCACAGCTCTATGAGGAATGGAACGAGGGCCTGAACAGTTCTGATGCAACACTGTCTTACACAGGCTACCGTGGGTTGCGGGGTAGGGATAAAAGTGTTTTAGCATCCAGCATTAAGATGAATGGAGTTAGCCTGGAAGGGGAACAACCTAATTTCTCTTCACGTGACAATGTTTTCAGGCCCTGAATATGACCAGCTACAGCCACAGTTGTGATGCATCTAACAAGGTAAAGGTGTTATCTAGCGCTCAGGTCTTGTATGACGTTACTCAGAGATTAACATGCTCTGAGGCTGATATGTGAGGACAGAAGAAATGTGAAGAAATAATCCAGAAGTGTCACAGGAGGAATGAGGTTTGACACTTAAATACTCTGCCCCAATCTGCCTCCGGCACTCTGTCCTCCCCATACTCTGTTCTCACACTTATAGGCCTCTGATGACAACTTAATCTGAGTGATAAATGCGGTATATCCCTCATTGAATAACTATATAGGATAATTGTATATGTGTGATACTAAGGTGTTTTCAAACGCCATGTAAAGAACAGATTAATAGTAATGTTGTGTATCTTGAGCAATACAACCAAGTACAGTAAATTGGGGCACTGTACTTTGTATTTAAATAAAGTATTTGAAGTAAAAAAAAAAAAAAAAAAGGATCACTACCATTGCCTGAGAAGTGTCATGGTCAACTACATGTAAGGTCAATTCCTTTTTTAATAAAAAAAAAAAAACTTCTATCCAAGTTTCCTAAAAGTCTTTCAAAATGCCTTGAAGATTTCTGTCAGACATTGAAGATAAGATACAATCAGTTTTGGAATAGATCTGAACTCCCTGCATGATTGGACTGCAATCCAACTCTCATTCCATCACATCCCGCTGTAAAATTACATTTAGTCTGCCTCTCTCTTAAACTGCCTCTCTCTCTCTTACACACAAACACACACACACACACACAGTTTTGTTACTTTGAATTCATGATTAAACATATTTTAAACTAAATGCACCGATATATCTGGATGATACTAGTACATTGTGTCCAAACTCAAATGACAATGTGTTTACATTGATACGTTCTCATACTTGCTAAACATACTCATACTTTCATACTTATATTAGCACATGAACCCCACCTTCAGCAGGTCTGATCACGTGCAAGGCCCCTGGTTTGGCCTCATCTCCCTCACACTGGAGAAGCAATTGAGTAGGCTACTTCCTTACATCAAACTAGGCGAACGGAGTGCTCTCCAATTCTTGCCCTCCCGCTGTTTACTATCTCAATTTGTCTCTCTTGCACCTTATCTCTCTCTGTTTTTGATCTTTTTCTATGTATCCTATCTTCCTTGGTCATGCATGTCTGTGATAGAGACAGAGATAAGATTTGATGGGAGGGAGCCCTGTTCTTAGACTTAAAACAGTACTGTAGAACAAAGCGTGTATATTACTATATTATGTCACGGTAGCCTAGGTTGCCTCTGGCTATGTCAGAGGGAATGTTTCTGTAGTTGTATAAGTACATTTTGGGCTACTGACATAGACCTAACAATTTTTGCAAATGTGTGTTTTTTCATAATTACCTATTTTCCAAATAAATGACAGTACTGACTGAAAAGATGACTTCATCCATTATAGGCTCCTGGTTGAAATGAATTATATTTGAAAGCCCACAACAACATTGCTGTTAGATAGCTTAATGTATTTAGTTAGCTGTACGAAATTAATAATACCCTAAAACGTGTATTAGCTGTATGGCTAGCTTTATTCAAAAAAGCAGAACATACCTGCCAGACTACAAGTCCGCTCTCCCGCGCTGCCTCGTCATGCAGACTTGTGCCCTCGTGGAGATTTCGCGCAGTGGATAATTAATACTGAGTTATTCATTTGTGTTACCTTACTAAGCTAAAAATTGCGTTTACTCTTTCATTCATGTCCGTCAACCACTGAAAGCATAAATGTGCCAAACTTTGTCTGCCTCTTATCCATTTGGTGGAATATCACCCACGCTCCGTCTTCCCGGCTTCCCACCCCTCCTCATGCTCTTCTCAAATCTCACTCCCTCTCAGTCTAACAAGAGGATAATGGTGGTGTCTCGTTTCCCTTAGCAACCAGTTGCTATAATAATATTCCTAGGGAATTCAAAGTGTGTAGTATGTTGATGATGACAGTGAAGAGTCCAGATGAATGACCAAGATAGTTAGATTAGGCTGGTTATTAAATCAAACACATTCATTTTACAATTATAGACCCCTAACCTCAGAAGAAATGTGTCTCTTATAAACATCTGTGTGCAGTTGCAGGTGGTAGCCTACTCCAAAAACCAGATTTAAAAAAAAGAATAATAATAATTTCATCCACTTTTTGCACAGTGCACGGGGTTCCTCATCATCTAAGCTGCTGCACGTCTCGAATTTCCCAACCGCTTTGCAGAAACTAGTCGCTTCTATGGGAAAGGTCTGTGGCCACTTGTAGAAGTAGCCTAAATGATATCAAACAGTGTGACCAAAACAAAGATCTACACACATGCAAGAGGCATTTCTCACCACATACAAAAAGTGGATTTAATATTTTTCTGAATATTCTGTTTCTTGGAGTACCACCTGCAACTGCACACAGACATTCATAAGAGATAACTGCACACAGACATTCATAAGAGACAACTGCACACAGACATTCATAAGAGACAACTGCACACAGACATTCATAAGAGACAACTGCACACAGACATTCATAAGACACAACTGCACACAGACATTCATAAGAGACAACTGCACACAGACATTCATAAGAGACAACTGCACACAGACATTCATAAGAGACAACTGCACACAGACATTCATAAGAGACAACTGCACACAGACATTCATAAGAGACAACTGCACACAGACATTCATAAGAGACAAGTTTCTTCCGAATTGAGAATGAAGAAAGTATCGCCAAGATTAGTATTTTTTTTTAAATTATTGATTACATTAAACAGCAGCCTATGCACGACCTCAAATGAGGTTCGTGTTTACATGGCTGTCTAGCAGCAATGACAGGCTATACTGGCTTTGTTTCAGTTTGTCTCCTGGAAGGAGAAGAAGCACTGTGTAGTTCTGTTGGTCACTGTTGCCTTTGTGTTCAATGAAATAGGCTACCAGAGAGAGAACCTATCTGTCACGCCCTGACCGTAGAGAGCTTTTTATGTCTCTATTTTGGTTTGGTCAGGGTGTGATTTGGGTGGGCATTCTATGTTCATTTTCTATGTTTTGTATTTCTTTGTCTTTGTCTATCGTTGTCACTGATTGAGAACCATACTTAGGTAGCCTTTCCCCACCAATGCTTTGTGGGTAGTTATTTTCTGTTTTCTGTTTCTGCACCTGACAGGACTGTTTCGGTTTTCGTTCATTCTCTTTGTTATTTTTGTATTTAGTGTTCAGTTTAAATAAAAAGCATGAACACTTACTACGCTGCGCTTTGGTCCACATCTTCTTCAACAGATGATCGTTACACTATCAGACAATGTGGCTCCCTGACTTGAGTTGTGTATGGTTGAGTTAAATTATAACCACTAGGCCTAATTACCTTGAATTTGTCTTTCCCCAGGATGCTCTTTCAGTGTATGTTCAAGGTAATGCAGTGGAGGCTCTGGTGGTTGAAAATCAACACTATCCCTCCACCCCCTCCTGCGGCAGAACCAGCACCCTTGCTTGTGGAGTTTATACAAGCAATGGAATGCTTTGATAAAGGATGAAGGTATTGTAAGTAGCCTATTGTAAACTGTAACACATCTGACAAATTAGAGTAAAATGCCATTTTATCAATGGGCACATCAAACTTTGTGCAATAGAGTACAGACTGTTTGGTTTAACAACGTTTCTAAAACTCCAAACATGGTTATGCCTGATCATAGGCGTTTTGTTTTGTATGTGCCAGTATGTGCCAGTAATAGCCTATGTTAATTTTATCACCAGCACTTTTGGAACCATGGCACCACCGTAGCTATATAATCCAATCACCTTGATTCCTCAACCTGCTTTGATTATTTTTGGTCAGAGTAATGACTTTCAATGACTGTAAGTTTCTAACTTTCACAGACTGACCAACCTTGTTTAGAGTAAGATTGTTGGTCATGATATCCCTTTCCTAAAATTAGCGAGGACCACTACAATTCACGTCGCCATGCTTCGACCCCTTTGACCAACAATATGCATCCTGAAGGTTTTTAGAGCGACAATAGATTTGTGGGAGTCCTTCCTTATTAAAACCCTAACCAGCTGTAAAATATGCATTAGATTAAAATTGTCTGCCGTTTTCTGTATTTTAGCCTCTAATTAGTTTTCTCTCCTAAAGAGGATTTGTGTTGGTCTACTGGTTTTCCTGAACAGCCACCCTCCTTGGATTTCTTATTGTTGCCGAATATACAGCCAGAGCTTGTGTGCTCACCTAGGGCTTCTATTTAGGATTAGCGTTTTGTTATGAAACGTGGGCTACTAGGCCTACATTATAAATATGACACAATCAGCATTTCACTTTGGAGAGGAATTATCCAAATTATCAATCAACTGTAAAAACGTTCAGATACTGTATAACCAGCAGAGCAGAAGTAACAAGAGACGAGAAGGGTAGGCTATCTCAGCTGATTTATGTGTGTGTGTGGGGGGGGACTCTATGACACCTTGAAAGTGAGAGTGGTTCAGTGAGTGGGCTCGGCCTAAAACAGGGAGCTGATAAATGCAGGAAAGAATGTCCCTTTTGCATTGTGCCGCAGACCCTTTTTTCTACTCCTAGTTAGAGCCATATGTATTTCCTAAACTGCTCTACTCCCACTGCTCTCTAAACCATGGTTCAAAGTTCACAATTTTATAAACTCATGGCCAAAATGCAATTTAATTGATGACACTTGAGTGTTTTTTAATCAGTTTGGTAAACATGTTCATCCCATTGTGACATTGCCAACCATGACGTATGGAATAATTTGACGTATTAATGGTTCCCTATAAAACCCTTTAATTCTAAGAAAGTGTCATATGGTCTTGAACTCGGTCAAAACACTGCAGTATGAAGGGCGACAATGAGTAAGCCTACGTTCAGTAGTTTTTTGAAAGCGACCACGCTGAGATTCGGCCGCTTCTGTGTGCAGCTGGCCTGGTGATCGCGACGGGTTCGGCAGTCTACTTTTATAACCAGTATTACGGCGTCGGTGAGGATGAACCGGCCACCGTGGAGATCGTGGACCGTGTTGTCACGGTTGAGGAGGGTACATTTACAGATTTAACAATGTCTAAATAGCAATACTGACTGTATATACGTGTAGAAAAAAGGAGGAAGGGAAGCGCTGCTAAGGTACACAATAGTAGGTTTTGGTAGACAGAAGGGGCTCTTTGGTAAAAGTGGTAAATTGGCCATCAAAAGGAAAGGAGGCCCAAGGCACTCTTCATATAATTCATTAATATGCCTTTATTTGTATGGAATGTTCAATGGAAAGTTTTTAAACATTGTTTCCATTGAACATGCCATACAAATGAAGGCATTTTAATGAATGATATGAAGAGTTCCGTGGTCCTCCTTACTTTTTGACATGTCTAAAATGGCACCCTATACCCAATTTTTTTTTTTACCAGGACCATTGGTTATATTGTCAAAAGGCTCTGGTTAATAGTAGTGCACTAAATAGGGAATAGGGTGCCATTTAGGACTCATTTGATGACATGACGATGGCTAGTAATTCCACTATTAACAACAACAAACGAACATGCTCCTCTGAAACCAAACCTTTTCTTGAGGTTTAATTGAAGATATTGGTACATTATGCAGACACATAAATTCAATGTGATATCATACAATATAAACACAATTCAATTATAAGATCAGCCTAACTACATGGACAGATGTTTGGTGTCTTGTAGTATTTCTTCAACTTAGAGAAAATAATCCTTTATTGTTTATTCATAAAGATCATGATCCCACCCTGGACCAGGAGGACCCAGTCCTTGTTCAGGTAAGAATACTGTAGGCCTATCAATAGTCTGGATACCGGTCTGTTTCTGCTCTCTTGCCAATTCCATCGTGGCAAAATTATATTTGCATGACAATCCCATAAGGAGTTGTCAGAGAGCTGAAACCGCCTGGCACCCAGGCTATACCAATACTGCTTCATTATCAGGACTGGTTCAATAACAATCTGACATTCAAACTGTAATTTTACTGACTCGAAAATGGATCCTGATTTATTCCTTAGTTTGTGGATGAGGAGGTAGGGCAGCGGCCCTGTCAGGCTTTAGTCCCTTGGTCTGGACCTCTGTGGGTTCCCAGCTCTGTAAGTCCAACAGTACTGATACTCTCTTGTCTTCTCTCTGGTCTTATGACTGTTTTATGTAGCTTAAACACATACATTACGTTTTCTGAAGAACAATATGGAAATACATTTCTGTAAACATATTCCTTATTTTTTACAACTGCAGCCGACTTATTACCTTACACTTGCTGGGAGGATGTTAGTGAGAGAGCTGGCAGTGTTAAACACGCAGGTAACCATGCAGATTATTGGACAAAGCTCATCTTATCTAATAGGCAGAATTACCTTCAGTATCCACTATAGTAGTGAAGTACTTTACTGACCGTTCCCTCATTTTCTCACAGATTTTCATGATAGAGCAGCCTATTTTCACCTGTTTCACTCCTGCTATGAGGATGGTATGGGAGGAACTGTCTTCTCAAACTGAACAGGTAGCCATTCATATGCAGATACTTCAGATGTTTCCTTAACCTTTGAACACAGACCTGTGTAGTTCAACTGCCAATTATTTTAGAATCTATAATGCAGTGGCCTCCTCTTGTGACCCTCCATATACCAGTCTGTCACTCCTGTAGGCTACCAGTCTATCATTCAAACTGACTCTTATATTGATCCTGTCTTGTTCCTTATTATGTGGATGAGGAGGTTGGGCAGCGGCCCTGTCTGTCCCTTGGTCTGTTTATTATTAATCACAGAGAAAGCTCTACAGTTAGGGGATGTCTTTGTTTTGCAGCCAAATAGTGAAGACTCTGGTTTTCCCTATGAGAAGATGCAGGTGGTTGGGAACTGGGGTTCGTTTCATTTCCATACCTGGATAATCCGTTATGGACGACAGACATATTCTTAACATTTATGAACACACCTGTGTGTTTTAACTCCCATTTGTCTCTGGGTTTTCTTTTGTATATCTGGTCCTAATTGAAACCTAGGGGAAAGTTGTTGACGAACAGCATGTGGGCTCTTTATCACTGCCAGTGGTGATAGTCCAAACTGAAATCGCCTGCCAAATGATATAGAAATCTACAGCTAAAATATACAGAGAGGTGTGCAGACTGAACGTTTTTCTTTATAGCAAAATGAAGAAGACATGCATCACCTGTGCATTGTGAGGGGAGTGGAGAAACAGCTGTGGTGGAGCAGAGTCGTTCAGGAAAAAATCCTGGACCCATGGGTGAGAGATTCTCAACTGATCTTTCATCTCAAATGCACCTGATTTGTGTCAAATGACACACAAAATATAGAGTTTCTTATATTTCCTGAATGCAATGTAATTTTCCCTGTGTCTCTTTGAAAGGGTATTGTCCAGATGGTCCTCACCAACAAGGAGGTCACTGGTATTAAGGTACAGTCAAACACTTTCATTAACAAAAAATGGAAAGTGGCAAATGTCCATTTACCTATTTAAATAAATGTTGACAAAATGAAATGATACATTTGAATTTCTATCCTCATTTTTAGTTCCTTGGTAGAAGGATCCATGGACTCAGGTCATGCCTTATCAAGGGGAGGTCAGAGTTCACCTATTATGAGGACGCCCAGGTATGCCTCGTTGTTTCTCTGTGGTAGGATTTATTTCAGTGTTTGGTTGAGGGGTTTTCAACATTGTGGTTGGGCTGACGGTGTTGTTTGTTAAACAGCGGGTGGATATCTCCACCACAGTGGAGGGGTTCCAGGAGAGGGGGGATGACATGATGGCGTATCAGTTCTCTACCTCTGACATTATCACCACCCCTCATGAGCCGTCCTCTGGCTCCTCTCACCAGTTCCCCCAGGATTCTCCACCTCCCCCGTTCCCTTCCGATTCCCCTCCACCTTACCACTTCACCCAGGACCAGGCCCAGGCCCAGGCCCAGACCCCTGACAGCACTCCTCAGGTAACACTCTTTCTACAGTCAATAACCCTTTTTCTTTGTTTTCCTGACATTTGTACATGTGTGTACAGGTGTGTGTCTAAGTGTCATTGTGTTCCAAACACAGTGTTTTGGTTTCAACAGGTTTGTCAAGTTTTTAGGTCAAGATGAAAGTATTGTTATGATGTCACTGAATGTTTTGTCCTCTTCAGTTGCAGGTGAAATGCAGTTTATTTATTTGATTTACTTATCCAGGTAAGTTAGTTAAGAACACATTCTTAACTGACTTACCTTGGGAGCCCAGAGTTGATGTTAATGTGATGTCTGTTTTAGGAGTTTGTGGAGGAGCAACATAATGTTGCACATGTGCCCCAGCTGCGGTGAGTTTGCTTTCATGTGTTCATCTATAGTAAAAACATTTGCTTTGAAATAATCTGCCCCTATATTGTAGTTATACAGATGTAGGACCTTAATAACCTTTTACTGCAGTGGGCTTAATCAGGGTCACACACAGTGTTTCTTTGTAGTCTTAAGCAAATCTACTTTGAAACAAAAGTATACACCTCACGCACATGGATATGGTCTTAAAAAAGAAGACACCTTTAGCATTTCAGATATAGAGTTGAAACACTTTATATACATTACCGGTCAAAAGTTTTCGAACACCTACTCATTGAAGGGTTTTTCTTTATTTTTTACTATTTTCTACGTTGTAGAATAACAGTGAAGACATCAAAACTAAGAAAGAACACATATGGAATCATGTAGTAACCAAAGATGTTAAACAAATCAAAATATATTTTATGTTTAAGATTCTTCAAATAGCCACCCTTTGCCTTGATAACAGCTTTGCACACATTTGGCAGACTCTTGGCATAGGAAATATTAGTTTTTATGTGGATTATAATTTACATTTTTGTAGGGGTTGATAGATTTTTCATTAGGGCAAATCAAGTCTGACATTTCCAAGTGGAAATTACAAACTTTAAAAGCCTTTTTAAAACGAAAATACACTACAAGTTTCTCAGCAACGAACGAGTGATGAAATTAAGATCCTACATTGGTATGGTTTTTCTGAATCCTGCAGTTGTAACATAAAAGGATATCTTAATCTCATGGCATTAATTTATGCTTAAGCTTCTTATGTTGCACATTTGTTACTAAACATTTGTATTTACAGGAGTTACTTTGGAAACCAAGGGACAACCAACTTCTCTCTGAGGCTGGCTGGTATCCGACGTGCTATGGAGGTGAGAAAGTGTGAATTTCCCACCTTTTGTATTTCATTTGATGTACATTTCTGTACTATTTCTAAATGTACTGTCTTTATCTCACAGGCTCTGACATCCTCAGACAGTACCTCCCTTAATTACCTCACCCACGCTGGGAGGATGGTGTTGAGTGGCCTGTCCGAGCTCAACCAGCAGGTAACCATTCACATAGTTGTACAGCATTCATCAGACCAGATATATAGTTCCCACTGGGCACAGACGTCATTTCAGCGTGTAGATTTTAGTTACATTTGGTTGAGGTGTCAACTAATGTGAATTCAATGTGAAATCAATAAAACAAATGTACCGTGTCATTGGACTTAGGTTAAAAGTTGGGTGAAAAAAATACTTTTCCAATTAGCTTTCCATGTTGATTCAACATCATCACATTACATTTCTGTTGTTGAAATGACAAGGAAACAACTTTGATTCAACCAGTCTTTGCCCAGAGGCTGACATTTAGGAAATAGTGATTCATAAGGTTTAGTTGAAAAGTTACAATGTCTTACAAGCCAAACAATCAGAGGCCCTCTGAATTACAGACCTGAATCTTTGAGTTTATGATCCAAGTTCTAAGGAATTTTATGATTGTTTTGAGGATGTGAGGCAGTTTCAGCAGGCCTACGACATCCTGGTGAACTTCATTAATGAGCCAGCAAACAGGGAGCGACTAGAGCTGGAGATGGCTCTTGTAGGAGTAGGTTTACATGCAAGCTTGAGTGTTAGCTGCAGGCACCGTCTGCTCATCCAACATCTACTCAATGAGACTTTCTAAAGTGCTTGTCAATGAAAATGGTGTAATTATCTTATTTGTTCGACTTCAGATCAACCACATCAACTTCACGGATGTATTTTATGAATTCATTCTACTAAGCCTTCTAGAAGGAAAAACATCTCTTCCAACATCTGTAAGTGGCCCTAATAATGTAAACATCCTGTTGTTTATCTACCCTATCCACACTGTAGCCATACCAGGTCTGTAGCCACTCACTCATGTCCCCTGTTCCTTCTCCAGAGGCCTGGTACATTTTATCTGCTCATGGAAGTGATAATGAGGATTAGCCCTCCTGGAGGAGTCTGGACAGAGTCTGCTGGGAACCTCTACCTTCTCATTAAGGTGCACTTCTCTATCTCTCTCTCTCTCTCTCTATCCTGAACTGTGTGTGATGGTGTGTTCATCCTTATCTTTGTAGTTGGTCATTAAATAATAGTTGATGATGTGTCTGTTGTCGTCAGGATCAGATGAAGGTGTGGTTGGACTCCAGGCTCTCGTGGCAGGTGATGGTGAATCTAGAAATGCAGGTTGACTTTCTCCTGTCCAGCCTGGATTAAGGGTCCCAAACTGAGCTGAGGATCCCAAACACAAAATAAAGTATTTTGCATTTAAACATTATCTGTCAATCTGAAACTAATTTTAAATCATGTCAAAACAAATCAAATCATATTGTATTGGTCTCAAACACATGGTTAGCAGACGTAAATGCGAGTGTAGCGAAATGCTTGTGCTTCTAGTTCCGACCATGTAGTAATATCTAACAAGTAATCTAACAATTTCACAACAGCTACCTTATACACACACAAGTGTAGTTTGGAGGGTACTATGGTGTTAAATGCTGAGCTGTAATCGATGAACAGCATTCTTACATAGGTATTCCTCTTGTCCAGATGGGTTAGGGCAGTGTGCAGTGTGATTGCAATTGCGTCGTCTGTGGACCTATTGGGGCGGTTAACAAATTGGAGTGGGTCTAGGGTGTCAGGTAGGGTGGAGGTGATATGATCCTTGACTAGTCTCTCGATGCACTTCATGATGGCGGAAGTGAGTGCTACGGGGCGATAGTCGTTTAACTCAGTTACATTAGCTTTCTTGGGAACAGGAAAAATGCCCTCTTGAAGCATGTGGGAACAGCCGACTGGAATAGGGATTGATTGAATATGTCCGTAAACACACCAGCCAGCTGGTCTGCGCATGCTCTGAGGACGCGGCTAGGGATGCCTTCTGGGCCAGCATCCTTGCGAGGGTTAAAACGTTTAAATGTTTTACTCAAGTTGACTCCGGTGAAGGAGAGCCCGCAGGTTTTGGTAGCGGGCCGTGTCAATGTATTGTCCTCAAAGTGAGCAAAGAAGTTGTTTAGTTTGTTTTTGTAATCAGTGAATGACTGTAGACCCTGCCACATACGTCTCATGTCTGAGCCGTTGAATTGCGACTCTACTTGTCTCTATACTGACGCTTAGCTTGTTTGATTTCCTTGCGGAGGGAATAGCTACACTGTTTGTATTCGGTCATGTTTCCGGTCGCCTTGCCATGATTAAAAGCAGTGGTTTGCGCATTCATTTTTGCGCGAATGCTGCCATCAATCCACGGTTTCTGGTTGGGTAAGGTTTTAATAGTCATCGTGGGTACATCACTGACGCACTTGCTAGTAAACTCGTTCACCAAATCAGCGTATACATCAATGTTGTTGTCTGAGGCTATCCGGAACACATCCCAGTCCACGTGATCGAAGCAATGTTGAAGCGTGGAATCAGATTGATCGGAACAGTGTTGAACAGACGTGAACACGGGCGTTTCCTGTTTCAGTTTCTGTCTATAGGCTGGGAGGAAAAAAATGGCATCGTGGTCAGAATTGCCGGAAGGAGGGCGAGGGAGGGCTTTCTATGTGTCACGGAAGTTAGAGTAGCAATGATCCAGAATGCTGCAAGTGTTAGGATTTATGTTAATGCACTATAGGCTGTTAGCATATTGGTTGAAGAGGAATATTGTTTTGTTACACACATACACAAACTATACAGAGGGGGGTGTGTGTGTAGGTGTAAGGACTGACCAACACAGGCCATAAAAGCTGTGGACCGTGGAGAGGTGCATCTCTCTAGGCCAACCAGGAGTTTAGAATACTGGACAATACCATATTAGGAACTGTTTTAGTGTAGAATCGACAGACCCAAGACGGATCTAATCGACAAAGGAACGCGCCAAGGGGCTTGGACAAAGGGCCAGCAAAGGGGGGCAAAGTCTAAACCAAGCCCAGCCTCTACTGTGATAGGCTAACAGACGCGTTGAAACTACGTCATCACGGTATAAGAACAGCTGTTTACGTACTTCTTGCCAGTTCCCTGTTAACCCTGCGCGGTGATACAGCGAACCCGTATATACGAAAATTGCATTTGCCATTCATTGTTTGCGGTAATTAAACATAATTAAAGAAAGTTAGCAGACCTTGCTTTTTATTTATCCTGACACCGGATGTGTTACACGCAGCGTTCACACAAGCCCGGGTTGCGCATTCGATATGCTGATAAAATTTAGGGGGCATTGTTTTCAGATTAGCTTTTAAAATCCCCAGCTACAATAAATGCAGCCTCAGGATATGTGGTTTCCAGTTTACGTAGAGTCCAATGAAGTTCTTTCAGGGCCGTCGGTGTCTGCTTGGGGGGGATATACACAGCTGTGATTATAATGAAGTCGGCATTTGATTGTAAGGAATTCTAGGTCAGGTGAACAAAATAACTTGAGTTCCTGTATGTTGTTATGATCACACCACGACTCGTTAATCATAAGGCATACACCCCCGCCCTTCTTCTTACCAGAGAGATGTTTGTTTCTGTCGGCGCGATGCGTGAAGAAACCGGGTGGCTGTACCGACTCTGATAACGTATCCCGAGAGAGCCATGTTTCTGTGAAACAGAGTGTTACAATCTCTGATGTCTCTCTGGAAGGCAACCCTTGCTCGAATTTCGTCTACCTTGTTGTCAAGAGACTGGACATTGCCGAGTAGTATACTCGGAGCGGTGTGCGATGTGCCCGTCTACGGCGCCTGACCAGAAGACCGCTCTGTCTGCCCCTTCTTTGGCGCCGTTGTTTTGCGTCGCCTACTGGGATCCGATCCATTGTCTTGGGTGGTGGTCCAAACAGAGGAACCGCTTCGGGAAAGTCGTATTCCTGGTCGTAATGTTTGTAAGTTGACGTTGCTCTTATATCCAATAGTTCTTCTGTATGTAATAAGACTTAAGATTTCCTGGGGTAACCGTGTAAGAAATAATACATAAAAAAACGAAATACTGCATAGTTTCCTAAGAATGCGAAGCGACCATCTCTGTCGGCGCCATCCCATTCAGGGGAGAGTGGGGTAAGTTGAGCCATTTCTTACATTAAGTATTACTCCGTCAAGAGAAATATAGTATTCCTTCTAACAAAGATATCTACATATATTACAGGATGTTGTGTATTCCTGAAAATAATCAGAATTCATGTAAACCCAAAAAGTAGGTATCTTGGCACAACTTACACATGACATGGGGTTAAGCCGCCTACACATTTCTGTACTGAATAAAATACTGTATTACCACTACTTTTTTAAAACAATGTCTACTTTTTTTAAAACAATGTCTACATTTATTTCCCAAACACAATTCAACCTGTTAGATTCTAGGTTAAACTTGAAACATTGTTATAATCAGAAGTTATTAATGGTTATCTGTAGGAGCCAGATGGCTTTGGAATGTGTATGGGAGTCGGGTGGAGAGTTTAGAACCTAACAACGTCACTGAGGGAGAGGGTAATGTATAACGTTTACATTATGTCAGGATATGTTACTGTTAGCCATCAGATCTTATGGGAGGGATCCTCTGGGAGGAGAAGAGACACAGTCTGGTATCAATCACCATGACACCCTTGAGTTGGGGAGGAGTAAGCACTATGGGGTAGAGGTCAGGTCAGATGAAGTGAGGAAAAACAGATCTCACTAAGGTTCTGTCTAGCAACAGAGATGCATTGGCTGTTCAGATGTAGAGGAGGAGACAGCCTAGGAGAAAGGGTTAAATATCAGTGCTTGTGTGAAATGTCGATGTCTGAATGCAGCTGTATTGAGCCTTTGGGAAGAATTAAACTTGTTTAAGCTTTTGTGTCCGTTGAGTTATTTACTCTGAGAATTAGAACCTAACAAACCCAATGACAATCACTTTTTTTGTATTTCAATCATTTTATGCATCTTCTAACACAGGTTTAACACCTAACAAACATATCTATTTTTTTTAATTAATTTCGTACTTTTTTAAACCCCTTTTTTTCCTCAATTTCGTGATATCCAGTCTTGTCCCATCTCTGCTACTCCCCTACGGACTCGGGAGAGGTGAAGGTCGAGAGCCATGCGTCCTCAAACACGACCCCGCCAAGCTTCTTGACACACTGCTCGCTTAAGCCGCAAGCCAGCAGCACCAATGTGTCGGAGGAAACACCGTACAGCTGGCTACCGAAGCCAGCATGCATGCACCCGGCCGCCACAAGGAGTCACTGGGAAGAAAATACTTCAGTTTGCTCAACTTTCCATTGGTTCAACTTACCCCAAGGAAAACATTTTGACTTTATTTGCCGACACAGCTACAACGATGCACTTTCATGACAGGTTTAGGACCTCATATTAATCCCAACTGATGTACAGAACAATCTTAAAATTATCTACTTTGATTTAGAGACAAGCATTGACTTGGTGAAAATCTGTTTTTGGACCTTACTTGCTTATCTCTTTTTCCATGTGGTTTCTTTCTTCATAGACTCCATGAAATGATGACTGCTTCCTAAATATTCATTTTGTGTATGGTTTCCTCGAAACGAGGGTGGCTCAACTTACCCCTTTGGCTCAAACTACCCCACTCTCCCCTATGCAGATTTTGAATAAATATGGGGTTCAAATCATCATTGTTCATCTGAGTTTTGAAACAAGCCTCTGCTCTGATTCAAACAAGAGGGATTAAATGATCATCATAACTAATGGACGTTGGAAGAATAATTCTGTCCTACCTGGTACGAGATGAGTAGGGGTCCCACCACACAAGAAGTAGATTATTTAGGACTTTTATTGTAGCCTTCTATAATATCAATACAGTTGTCTAGGTAATAATACTGATTATATATTCATCAGATTTGAAAGAAGGAACATGAATTTCTGGTCAACTACAAGAGCCTAAGTAAGTAACCCTCCTCCAGGTGCAATAAGCCCTCTAGCCCACTAGAGGAGAGCATTGATTTATTTTTTCACAGCTATGGCTATGAATAGGATAACCTGTTACATTAATGGCATATACTGTAACTGGATTGGCAAATTAAATATCTGTATTGATTCGGAACCTAGATTTATTAACTTTTATATCATCAGGGAGTCATACTGAGGTCAATGTATCTTTTACACACAGATGAGCCCTGAATTACAGAAATACACAAATTTAAAAGGCATGCAGAAAGAAAACATGGACACAGTCATAAAAAACAGACACATTAATCCGTAATAAGGTCCTCAATCAGCTTTCTGAATTTCCTTAAGTCTAAAGGCACCAAAACATCAAATGTAATAACATTTTGAAGATTGTTACACAAATACATTTATGACTCTTAGGATACTGTTCCCTCAACCATGGTTCATAGTTTAATTTTATAAACTACCAGATCACACCAAAATACAATTTAATTGACGTCACTGTTGAGTTATCAGTTTGGTAATCGTTCATCAATTTTGACAAAGACAACCATGATGTAAGATTCTGTATAAAACCCTGTAATTCTAAGAAATCAGTGTCAGATGGTTTTGAACTCGGTCAAAATCACTGTAGTCAGGTGACAAATGGCGATAATGAGTAGGCTTACGTTCCGTAGTTTTTTGACAGCGAGCCCGCTGAGATTGATCCGCCAGCGGCTGCTTCTGTGTGCAGCTGGCCTGATGCTTGTGACCGGTTCAGCAGTCTACTTGTATAGGAAGTATTACTGCGTCGGTGACGATGCTCAGGTCACCTTGGGAAGCATGGACCGTGTTACAGTTCAGGACGGTACCTTTACCGAGTTTACAATGTACAGACAACAATATTACATATTCAGTCCGGACTAATACTATGTTGAGTATTCGTCCCAAATGACACCATATTTCCTACTACACTACTTTAGCCCAGTAAACTAATTACGGAACGTAGCGCCGTTTGGTAAAAAGTAGTGTACTATCGGGTCTTGGTCAAAAGTAGTGCACTACATAGGGAATAGGGTGCCATGTCCACATTATGATACCTAGCAACCCCAGAGGAGATGTTATACTTTTTACAATGTAGCCCACATGCTATGGAATCCCCCTATTAATAACAACAAACATGTGACTTTGAAACCTGTTAGATTTATAGGAAAGAATTGCTGAAATTGTTTTATTCATAAAGATCATGATCCCAACCTGGACCAAGAGGACCCAGTCCTTGTTCAGGTAAGAATACTGTAGGCCTATCAATAGTCTGGGTACTGGTCTGTTTCTGCTCTCTTGCCAATTCCATCGTGGCAAAATTATATTTAGACCGCCATCACAAACCCTGTTGGTGATAACATCTCTATTTATCTTATGTGGCTTAAAGCCCATCTAAGGTACAGCAAGTGGATTTGGGAATGTCAATGGATGAAAAAAGACAGGATGCACAAGATAGTCACTCAGCTTAATAGCTGTTAACAGATTCAGTTACAGGGTTCAAATTAAGATCATTCACAGCCTTAAGATTTTTGGTGATCTTTACACCGAGGTAGGTTACAGTATCTTTTTCAGAGATGTTACAATCTGCTGGATTGACAGCTCCTTTCAAAACAAACATCTCACATTTGGAAAGATTTAATGCCAAACCAGATATTTTGGAGAACTGCTTCACGATATCCAATGCTAATCTAGCTTGTGACACATTTTTCAAAAGTGAGGTGTCATCCGCCAGTTTGGATATCTTGATCTCTCTGGCCTGGAATGTAATGCCTTCAAATTTACTTTTATGTACTAGTGAGCATAACATTTGAGATACTAACAAAAATTGGACAACCTTGTCGTATTCCTTTGTAAATGTTAAACCTTGAGGATGTTCCATGACAGAGTTTGATACAGCTATTGCCACCATTATACAGAGTTCTAATAGCATCAACAAAAAAACAACCACATTTCAAATGTTTAAGACAATCAAAGATAAAATTGTGACTTACTGTATCAAATGCTTTCTGAAAATCCAAAAATAGGATAACAGGGAAGTCATCCAATAGATGACAATACTCAACCAAGTCTAACACAAGCCTCAGAATATTAGATATATGGCGCCCTCTCATAAACCTTGATTGACATTCATCAATCAGATCATTCAAGCAAGACTTTAACCTTTGATTAAGGCTATAATTTTGTAGTCGTTATTTAGGAGTGTGAATGGACGCCAATTATCAATATTTAAGAGATCCTTGTGTGGTTTAGGTATAAGAGTAATAACCCTTGCTTCAGAGTGTCAGGTAGTTCTCCCTTCTTAATAGCCTCCTTAAAGGTTTCAAGTAAAAATGGTGCTATTTCTTCAGAGAAGGTTCTCTCAAATTCAGAGGTTAATCCATCAAAACCTGGAGATTTGTTATGTTTTAACTGAGCAACCCCGTACTGGATGTCCATAATGGATGAATCTTGACAACAAGACCGATGGAATTCTTCACTAACCGAATTAACATTCTCTATAGAATCAAGGAGATCCTTAGAGTCACTCAAATTGTTATCTAAGGAGTAAAGATTCTCATAAAACTCAGTGGTAAAGTCTGATAACAACTCTCTATCCTCAGTGGTAACCCCATTCATCTTAAGTTTCTGAAGTGTGTTGAGTTCCCCTCTCCTCTTTTCCAAATAAAAAAAGTGTTATTTTCACCTTTTTCAAGTTTTCTGGATCTTATGAAAGCTCCTCTAGCCTTTTCCTCATACAATGTATCTTAGTTGATTCTGTAAATCATTCAATTTAGCGTTCTCATTAAGATCAAGATGCTCAATCTCTGTGATATCCGCAATTGTCTTAGAGAGTTCAGCTACCTCACATCTCCTTCTTAAAGCAAGCCGTTTTCCATAATTAATTCAGGCTGAGCGGATTTTAGATTCCAGCAGTTACCAATATTTCCCATATTCTGCATTAGATGTAGCTAAACTCCAGAAAACAGAAATTAGATCCTTAATCACATTTTTTAAATCATCATGCAATAACAATGAGTTATTTAATTTCCAATAACCACCAGAGTATTTCTTACCATCATTACTGCACATTCTTACAGTCAACCATATGACTTTATGATCCATCAGGACTGCAGGCAGTATTTTTAAGACTAGAGGTTATCACCCACAAATCAATTCTTGATTGTAAAGAATGATCTCTATTATTCCATGTGTATTGTTTCTCTCCAGGGTTTTTAACTCTCCATATTCACCAACTTGTTCACACCAATGTTAGGCCTATGGGGCAATCTATCCGTCTCATTAGAATAAACCATATTAAAATCTCCACCAACTATAATCTGACTGGATGGATATTTTCTCAGAAGACTTTTAAGAATTTCTTCAATTTCCTCTAGAAGTAAGTTATTTGGAGGACTAGAACAGTATCCATATACATTACACAACACAAATAATCTGTCCATGTGGTTGATGATCGCTACTAGCCAATGTCCATTGGAGTCCATTTGAGTAAACAAAATTGTCCCTTTGAAATTGTGTGCTACAATTGCAACCCCAGCTGAATGATTAGTCCCTTGGGCCAAAGAAATGACATTGCCCCACTGATTTTTCCAATAATTATAGTCCTCTTTGCATGAATGTGTTTCTTGAACAAATACAAGATCTGCGTTGCAGTCCTTACAAAAAAAAAAAAAAAGCTTTTCTCTTCAACAGGTTTCGTATCCCCCTGGCATTGATTGACATAAACTTCAATAGAAATAAAAATCCTATGCAATCTCAACTCTACCCTCTCTATAAAAAGTTGCTTCATATATGTATTAACAGAAGTCTTAACTTGTAAACAGTAACACCATAATTCAAAACTAGAACGCTGAGTTTGCAGTGGGGAAGGAGCTACCTTGTAAACCTACCGACAGAACAAATCACCCCGGTCGTATTTATTTTCTGTCAGCGAAAAAGGCTCTGATTCCCCTGTAGTTTCCACCCTTTCCTTGATTTCGGGCCTGTTGTACAAGAGGCCACAATTTTGCCTTTGCTGCCTTGTCTGTTGCAGTCAAGTCCTCACCGAATCTACATTTTCTCTCTTTCAGTAAGGCGCTTTCTTTTGCTTTCTTCCAAACGGCATCTCTCGCTGTGCGAAAAGCAAACTGGATGATGATCGAGCGGCTGACGATGGCATCTTGTTTCTTCCCAATACGATGAGCGACATCCACAGCCATATCCATACATCCATCGGGGAAGTCCGGTGCTACACGGTTACAGATGTCTCTTACTAAGCGCTTCACATTCTCATCCTGGTCCTCGGGGACAACATACTCTCCGGTATCGCTCTGCTTCCAATACGCCCTCTTGCATGTCTGCGATGGTCTTCTCCTGTGCAGTGCATTTCTCAGAAGTAGCAGTGTTTGGAAGTTTGAGCTCTTCGATACTCTTGTATGCATGATTCAGAGAGGTCTCGAGGTCAACTATTTTTGATGTGTTTTCGCATATCATTTTCTCCAGACCATCGGCTCTTTCGTTTATCTTTGCAGAGACAGCATCGATTATGTTGACCTGTAGTTCGCGCAAAGACAATTCTTTCTGTGTCTTTTTGGGTGCAGGACTTTCGCACATTTTTTTCTTCCATTTCTCAAAGTTTCAGATCAAATTAGCAGTCAACTAAGCGTTGTTCGCCTCCCGGGTGGCGCAGTGGTCTAGGGCACTGCATCGCAGTGCTAGCTGCACCACCAGAGTCTCTGGGTTCGCGCCCAGGCTCTGTCGCAGCCGGCCGCGACCGGGAGGTCCGTGGGGCGACGCACAATTGGCATAGCGTCGTCTGGGTTAGGGAGGGTTTGGCCGGTAGGGATATCCTTGTCTCATCGCGCTCCAGCGACTCCTGTGGCGGGCCGGGCGCAGTGCGCGCTAACCAAGGGGGCCAGGTACACGGTGTTTCCTCCGACACATTGGTGCGGCTGGCTTCCGGGTTGGAGGCGCGCTGTGTTAAGAAGCAGTGCGGCTTGGTTGGGTTGTGCTTTGGAGGACGCATGGCTTCGACCTTCGTCTCTCCCGAGCCCGTACGGGAGTTGTAGCCATGAGACAAGATAGTAATTACTAGCGATTGGATACCACGAAAATTGGGGAGAAAATGGGATAATTTTTATTATTATTTTATTTATTTTTTAAACTAAGCATTGTTCTCTATTGTGTTTACTATAAGCCAAGTTCTGTTACATTTAAGTAAGTTCGAGAGGGATAAAAGTTAAGGTTACTCGGAGCAAGCTGAAATCTCGTCTGCACTCTCCGCCATCTTCAGCCGAAGTTTTTTACCCTATAGTGATCCACTGCTTTGCCAGCAAATCGTCTTGAGTGTGTTTCAATGGATTCAATGGAGACAATCAATGTTGTTGCTTTCTCATACAGTGTAAGGTAGCTTTTGTCATTTCTGCTGTTTACCCCACTCACAGGATAACTGGGCACTGATTAGGTTTAGTGGGTGTGCTGTTATAGTTACAAAGTGGTGGTGGGTTTGGCAGTTTTGATGTGCTGTGAATTTTACAATGGCTTTTCTCCAGTTCCTAAATCCTGCACTAATGAAGGCGGCATCTGCTCTTTGGCCAAAAGATGGCTGGCTTGAAAACCCTTGGCTACAGTGAACACAACACTCCTTTTATTGATGGATTATAATGTAGCCAGGGGAAATCGCGAAACCATCTCTTGAAATGGTAAACACTCTGTTGGCAAGAGTTTGCAGTTCTATAAATTGTGGGTGTGGCTGATATGGTTTTGTGCCATCACTGAGGTAACTGGACAATGCTGTGCCACTGTCCCCTATACTAGTGCTGCTGGCAACAAAGTTGACACCTGGTCCTGCCGTGGCTGTGACATTATCCTCTGAAGTCTCTCTCCCTGGCTCTTTCACCACCCTCACAGTCTGTCTCCTAGAAAATAAATAAAGTGTTTGCCGTACTCCTAACTACCGGTACCCATAACCACACAATTAACCACAACAGCAATACCATTGCCTTAGTTCATTCACCAGTTTAAGTTGAGAGTGGGGGTATCCATGGCATTTTCCAATTATGTCCCTATTTTACAAGTCTAAAAAAGAGAACCTTTCATTATGTTGCCAAATAAAGACTCAACAATCTTACCTGAGACTCTCTGTCTCTGCCAGTCTGTCCCTGCCCATCTGTCCCTAGTTCTGTCTGTGTGCCGTCTGTTGCCTGCTCTGCCTAATGACATCATTGTGAAACATTTCCATTAGCATTTCACTTCTTTCTTATTAACATTTTATCAACTAGTATTTGAGATATTAGGCTACTAGGGTTCTTACTTTGCATTTTGGTGTACTGAAAAAAATACTCTGATGTCTGTCTTTTTTCTGCCATTTTTCTACCTGGCTGTGTGTGCAGGTTATTTACAGGAGCTGGGCTTCTATCATTCTGAAAGGACTTCGATCTAAAAGGTAGCTAGCTAGTCAGCTAGCAAATGTGAAACGGATTACACTGACAAGGGTTGACAGATGTATGAGTTCACCATTTACACAAGGTATGCTGCAACCTTTTGTAATTTGAATAAAGTTTGCTTTATATTGTCTGGCTTCCAACAATAGCTGAATTTGCATATAATCTTTGCTATCGTCAGTTTACTGCAAGATCGGCACACAGTTGCTTCAAAGTCCCCTAGCGACAATTTAGCTTTCACAACGAGACCATTAAAGATATTTAAGACAATGGTAGAAGAGAGTAGATCTGTTCAGTTTATCGCTAACCTTATCACAGGGACTTCGAAGCACTACAGCTGCATGCTGATCTTGGAATAAACTGACGATAGCAAAAATTCCATCTCTGACGACGCCACAGAAATGGAATAGGTACTATCTAGCTTGATAGTTAATGTTTGCTTGAGTTTGCTCGCTAGCTCTGCAAATTCAGCTATTGTGTGTGTGTGTGAACCCTGCCAACATAAAACAACATCGCTATGGTGCGATTGACTGGATTAACCTCACGTTAGTTACGTGCATTAAGTGCCTTTCAGACGGTAGACACGAACCCTCTGTTACCTTGCCAGCTAAGGAACACTACATTGCATTGCTAGCTTCTCTCATTAACTCAAATTCAAATAGCTGCAAACACTGGTTTATGTTACTGTGATAGTGTAAGAAATGTTGTCTTCATTGACCTTAACACATAGCTATAATACTGTAATAATGCCTTCCTTATTAAAGCAGACTTTGTTGCAAATATCTTGCTACACCCCACAGTTAAACACCATCTGCCCGTAACAGATACAAACCTCACTCCCCCACGCAGGGGAGAATGGCTGACTCAGACCTTTTATTACCACTGATAAGGGAGGAATGCCATTATACGAGCATGCACATGCACACACACACACACACACACACACCCTTGCTTTAGGCTGGGTTTCCAGGAACAAAGAACAGTGCCAGGAACCAATGAGGGATGGACACCAGCGTGGAGGGAACGGGCCTCCACTTACAGCGACCAGTCAGGAGCACACGAACTACAAGAATCTACCTACGTCATTTACTGTATAACTTGAACTGCGCAATATGTTTCGGGTCTCTTCTTCCGATAGTTCTCTAAGAACTAGACGAATTGAGGCCGTGCAGCACGCTTTGCTCAGATATCTTTACATCCGAATAAACTGTCTTACTATATACCGATCCACCCTGTCCAGCGTCTTGACTTGGTCTCATTTCTCTAGTAACGAATCATCAACAATAGCAAACATCAGCTAACCGCTAGCTAACATAGTGACCTGTAATTTTAATGCAGCGAAAATAAAGACTGGTGACAGTTAAAAATGTGTTTTCTTGTATTGAGTGGTAGAAGTAAAGAAATGTCTAACATATCCTTTGTTTGAACTACTTACTGGATGTCAGCCACCAATGACACAGGCACAACAGTGTTGCCAACTCCTCAGTAAGGAAAGTAGCTATTGGCTGTCCTAAAAGTCGCTAGAAGTCGCTAAATGATGCCATCATCTAATTTGCATAATTGGCCATGTGCATGTAATTGTGATGGATGCTGTAGGAGAAAGGAATAACGTTGTGGCAGAGACAAAAAGTGAGTAAAAAACACCCTAAATATGTTTAGAACTACAAATGAACTTTCTTCTGTCGATTATTGTTTTTTTCAATGTCACAATTCCACCCCTCCTTTATCCGGGCTTGGGACCGGTAAAAGTGACCCAAAAAGGACACTGGCGGAGTTACTTTGTTTTTTATTTTGTTTTATTTATTTATTTAGTTTAGTTTTCTTAATTTAATTTGTTTTTTAACCTTATGGTCCACTTAGGAGCCTACAACAAGTCACAGTAAAACATGAACATTTTTAAGTTCTCTAGGGTAGGGGGCAGCATTTTCACGTTTGGATGAAAAACATACTGTTAGGGTTGCGTCAATTCAATCTGGTATAAGGATAAGTATGACGATGAGTCACCAATTGTATGCTATGTATTTTTTATTAACTAAGTAATAAATGGCAAATGCAATTTTCGTATATACGGGTTCAATGTATCATCACGCAGGATAAAACAGGGAACTGACTTGTTCCTGACAAAGATATTATAATATACTCTGACAGAGATAGTTCCTGCTTCCGAGCCGGCCTGTCACAGAGTAGAGACTGGGCGTGGTTTAGACTCACCCAGCCTA
The DNA here is from genome assembly GCF_045679555.1 of Salvelinus alpinus. NCBI lineage: Eukaryota > Metazoa > Chordata > Actinopteri > Salmoniformes > Salmonidae > Salvelinus > Salvelinus alpinus. Next base: position 11,780,355 of record NC_092111.1, read on the forward strand.
TCGCCGGCGCTCAGGCTAGTCCTAGCCTCTTTGCGCTTTTTGGTGTCCCGGCGCTGTTGCTGTGTAGATTACGCTCCCTCACCCCAGAGACTGAGCTCTGCAACATTGTCTGCGCTATTTGCACCTGTATACAAAAGCACACTGTTCTCGCTCAAGGCTAACCACAGCTTCCCAGCACACTTATCTGGGGCTAACTGTTACTTCCAGCACACACACACAGACACCCAGACGCCCAGGCCAACAGTTGCTAATATTCAATCACATGTGATATATATCCACTTCCAAGAAGGCATTGCAGTCAGACGTCGTTTTGTCCTCGTGTTGTCGTGTCCTGTATATATATATATTTACACCTTTCTTCGCATATCTTTTATATATTTTATTATCCAAGAACTCAGCTACAAGGAGCTTTCCTGCAACCCGCCTCACCAATTACAGAAAAAAGGTATTGTTTGCCTCAGATCTGAAGATCCACAATGGAAGCTAGCCAGAAGCTAACCAGAAGCTAGCCAGAAGCTAACCTGAAGCTACCCAGAAGTTAGCCGGTTTACTGGCTAACGTTAGTATTTCAGCTAACCACGTTTTGTGGTCATCAGCTATTCCTTTAGCTCGATAATCTATCGGCACCTTTGTACAACGCGACTCAGACCAGAACATACCGGACCTATTTTTCTCAATATCTCCAGATTTCAACCGCAAGCTCTGGACATTTACACCTTGATTTCGCAGCTAGCTAGCTGCAAACCGTGTGTCTATTGGCTTACGTCGATCCCGGAGCGAGCCAGCTGAAGAGTTCCATCAGCCATTCCTGGGCTACAATCACCTATCCGGACCCGTTTTACTACAAATGCGGAGCCCCACCGGGCCTTCACGACTGACTACCGACGTTATCTGCCCGAGGGAGTTATCCAACTGGCACCTCCGTCGCGACGTTACCTGAACGCTTATCTGGGGCCCGCTAATCGTTAGCTGTCTTATCGGCTGCTATCTGAATAAGTATATCGGACAATTTTTCTTGGGTCACTATAACTATATCTATTTTGCCAATTGGATTGATCCCCTCTACCACACGGAACCCCACTAATCTACCGACGGAAACGCACGAGGTGACTAAAAATAGACCTCCATCCTATGCTATCTTGCTACCGATAGCCAGCTACCCGGCCAGCTGTCTGGATCGCCGTGACCCCAACCAACCTCTACTCACTGGACCCTTATGATCACTCGATTAAGCATGCCTCTCCTTAATGTCAATATGCCTTGTCCATTGCTGTTCTGGTTAGTGTTTATTGGCTTATTTCACTGTAGAGCCTCTAGCCCTGCTCACTATACCATATCCAACCTTTCAGTTCCACCACCCACATATGCGATGACATCACCTGGTTTCAATGATGTTTCTAGAGACAATATCTCTCTCATCATCACTCAATACCTAGGTTTACCTCCACTGTATTCACATCCTACCATACCTTTGTCTGTACATTATTCCTTGAAGCTATTTTATCGCCCCCAGAAACTTCCGTTTACTCTCTGTTCTAGACATTCTAGACGACCAATTCTCATAGCTTTTAGCCGTACCCTTATCCTACTCCTCCTCTGTTCCTCTGGTGATGTATAGGTGAATCCAGGCCCTGCAGTACCTAGCTCCACTCCTATTCCCCAGGCGCTCTCTTTTGATGACTTCTGTAACCGTAATAGCCTTGGTTTCATGCATGTTAACATTAGAAGCCTCCTCCCTAAGTTTGTTTTGTTCACTGCTTTAGCACACTCTGCCAACCCGGATGTTTTA